>NW_025110627.1:0-3122 GCF_011392965.1 Frieseomelitta varia | reverse complement strand
GTATAACCCAGGCAAAATAAATAATAAAATTAATTTATTAATTCTCAATAATTTCTATCCAGTCATATCATATTAATGAGACAAGTTCGAAAAGAAAATATATTTAAATATCAGTTTTAAGTGTATTTTATAACCCAGCCAAAATAAATAATAAAATTAATTTATTACTTCTTAATAATTTCTATCCAGTGATATCGTACCGACGAGTTCAAAAGGATAGCGACGAATTGTTGTATACGATTTGGTCACTCGTTATGGTCCGCAATCAGTTTGCCAGCGCAAGTAGCTAAGGACTGTACGTATTCGATGGAATACTCTTGATTTAATTGTTCTTTTTAGATTAGCCGGCTTTCAACAGAGAAGTTTGTTTCATCGTTGTTTCCTTTATCATTTGGAATTTAAAATTTCGTGAAACTTGGAGAAACTGCGACGTATAAAGTTTGTTACACAGTAGACTGTACAATTTTAATTATTAAATATCAGCGTTCAATTTATTTGTATTATCATGTCTTGCACATTTTAGCACAATAAGACTGTAGACTTTGAAGACTGCCTAGAATTCATATAAAAAGATCAACGAGTTAATACCAAAATTTTCAAACTGTGACGCGTTTATAATTCCCAAATGTACCAAAAAAAAAAAAAAAAAAAAAAAAAAAAAAGGAATATCTGTACAGTAGCGCAAAAAAGAGAGAGAGAGAGCACGGTATCTTGTATCCAGAATTCACATAAAGAAATCAAAGAGCTGACATCTAAATTTTTAAATGCAACGCATACAGATAATTCCTAAATATACCCAAAGAAAAGAAACGAAAAAATTTCGGAAAAAAGACACCCACTGCAATTACGCAAATAAACGGCAATTGAAACGTACGAAACAAACAAGAAAAGTGAGAAGAGATGGCTGAGCGTAACGCGTTAATAAAGCGCGATGACATCCGGTGGCCGCGAGTTCACGACCTTCCAATTAAAACGTTGACCCGAGCTATCCTGCCGGCGAAAACGCAGCCGACGAGGGAGGAGGCTCGTGGTTTTCGCGGGAAGCGTCAGCCACCGGTGGTGGCGCCGCGACGCTAATGAGAAGTTAATGGCGCCGGCCCGCGACTCTGTCTGAACGGCACGAGTGGTGTTAGTTCTTCAGACTCGGACAACAAGTTGGTAAAGAGGCCTGGCCCTTCGAGGACAGCGCGCATCGGGAGGAGTCATCAGAAACACGCGCTGGAAACTCGGAGACTCGCCGATTCGACAATTAAAAACTCGCGTTCTTTCGAACTCGATCCACCATGGACAGTCGGGCAACATTTTTTAAACGGAAAGCAGCAGCGATGGTTAATAATTTTCTTTTTTGCATTTATAAATTTTGTCTGAAATTTCTAAATTTTTATTATAATTTATTATATTTTTTATTATATATTTTATTATATTTTATTCTACATTTCTAAGTTTTTATTATAATTTATTACATTTTTATTTTACATTTCTAAATTATTAATTTATTATATTCTATTATATTCTATTATATTTTATTTTATATTTCTAAATTATTAATTTATTATATTCTATTATATTTTATTTTACATTTCTAAATTATTAATTTATTATATTCTATTATATTTTATTTTACATTTCTAAATTATTAATTTATTATATCCTATTATATTTCATTTTATATTTCTAAATTATTAATTTATTATATTCTATTACATTTTATTTTACATTTCTAAATTATTAATTTATTATATCCTATTATATTTTATTTTACATTTCTAAATTATTAATTTATTATATTCTATTATATTTTATTTTACATTTCTAAATTTTCACTATAATTCATTTACTTTTTGCGTTCGTCAAATTGAAGATTACTCGTTTCGTCGGAGATCGAAAGTTCTCTAGTTAAATTTAATCTTGTATGCCACGTAACAATGGTGGATGCCTCGAGTAGAAACCTAACTCAAACATAGAATCCTGCATTATTATGACATCACGTGTGCAGTTTACTTAAGCAGACAGAAAATAAAGATCGTCTTTAATGTCAATTTATAGGGCCAGTTTTGAAGAATACTTCGCACACGCAGTTGTAATTTATCGCATGACGGCGACAAAGTTCAATTTACAATCGCGGTTGTAATTTTCGGCGAACGAAAAATACGCGGCAATAAAAATGTCTCCCGGAATATGTTTGAAGTGTTTTCCCGTCGTCTTCACCGGAGGAAGGAGATTAATAATGGTTAGCACACGGATGGGGAGGGAAAGGGATGATTTTAATTGTAAATGGATACACAGTAAGCTGTAATTAAAAAGGCACGGATCGATGCTGGATGGATGATTAATAATAATCGCCGTTGCACGTCGACATACGCTCGTGATGAACCTTTATGCGGTTTATTGATGACACAGTAAATTGCGATGTCTCGGAGGAAGCTTCGCGCGTCACGCAACAAGGTTGCACACACACATACACACACACACACACACACATACACAGCGAATGAAAAATGAAATGAAAAAAAAAAAGGGGCGAGGTTCGTTGTTCTTTCAGGTAAATATATACACTCGTAATTCACTCGAGCCTTCGCTTCGATTTATTTTCAATTTGCACGCGCGCGTGTTCGCCTCGTTGCGTTTAATTTTCTGCTAATGCATGTAGATGCAAAAACTATTAAAACGTTGATTAAAAAGTAACAAGCTTGATCGTAATCGTTCGTATGTAAAGTCATCGAACGAACGAGGAGCTGGATGACAAATTAAGAACCCATCCATTCATTTCTTTTAATCGTACACCTTTTGACATATACTCGTTCGATATATCGTAACATGTTTCACTTTCTTTGAAGAGGTAACCAATCGTTACGAGACTATCTGCACGATGTCTTTTTAGCGAGGAAACATTCAAAGAGTTGATCTATCAAGGACCAAACAGTGAAACAATATCGTTGAAATAATTGTTACCAATTGTTATTAACCAATTATTGTTATTTGTATAATATTCTAATACGAAGTCAATCTATAATATTCCAACGAGGAGTTAATCTAAGGAGAATAGCAAAATAATGTATAATATCGTCCAATTATCACCAATTATTATTGATTTTAAGACTATTTATATATAATATTTCAAT
>NW_025110626.1:20821-49779 GCF_011392965.1 Frieseomelitta varia | reverse complement strand
TTTTTTTTTTTTTTTTTTTTTTTTGTATTTAAACCAGTCTATTTTTTTAAGGTTCCACTTGGTCGTTGGTTGGATTTGAGTCGGGGAGGAGTGGTCATCATAGTTAATTACTATTGGGAAGTGGTCACTGTCGTGTAAATCCTAGGATATTCCATTCCATGTATTGTGCTATCTTGCTGCTGCATATTGACAGGTCTATTGCGCTGAATGTTCCAGAACTTACTGTGAAGTGGGTTTGATTCCCTGTATTGAGAAGGATGAGGTTTGGATCTTCTAGTAGTTTCTCTATTGTTTTTCCGCAGCCGTCGGTTTTTGTAGAGCCCCAAAGATAATTATGGCAGTTAAAATCACCTACTATCAGCATTGGTGGTGGTATTTGGCTGATAAGATCTTTTAGTTCTTGTAGTTGTAGAGGTAGGCTGTTTGGGAGGTATATGTTGCATATGTTTATTGGTTTGGGAGGGATACGGCCACTGCAATTGCTTCAAGATTCGTGATGGAATTTCTTTGGCTCTTACTGTTTCTGTGATCGCTATGGTTGTTCGTCCACTAGCGTGGTTTGTGTTTTTCCCATTTTTTGTAAAGATGACGTACCCTTTTAGAGTTGGCTGGTGTTCGTTCTTGAAGGCATAGTATCGTTGGGTTGTTTGAGGATGATTTGCAGTTGCTCGTAGTGTCTATATGTCTATACGTAGTATCCGTTTATGTTCCATTGGACATATCCTTTTTGAAAGAATATTATCCACATAATTATATAGATGATTCGTATAGTTAGGTATTTATTTAATACAAAATTAGAAGAATAAGAATTGAAATAATTCAGGCTATTTATAATACGTAAAAAGAAATGTATTAAGATAAAATATTCACATGAAAATTTATTGATTTATAAATGTAAATAAATGAACTTTGATACAAACTTTATTATATAAAAATGTATATTTCTTAACATATTCGTGTCCACCATTTTTCACCAAGTCCGTTGCAGGTAACCAGTATATTCCCAGAATTCCGTTATAACTATGTTATGTTTGAAAAAAATGTTAACAAAACCTTTGTTACTTTAAAAAAAAAATTTTTTTAAATTGGGTGATATTAAATGATAATAATAAAAGTTACAAGGTACACAACGTAAGTTATATAACGTAGAAGTTATATAAAAATAGGGAGATTGCGAAATTAATAAGTAGGTAGATAAGAATATATTAGGTAAAGCGAAAAGTAATATCGTTTTTGTGTCATCTTGAAACCAATTGTCGTGCAACTGCACCAATGAAGTATGTTAATTGTTGGTATTTTGAAGCTCTGTTCATACTGTTACTGTTTTCATTTCATTTTTTTTATTTTTGCAGATAGTAAAAATGTTAAGACCAAAGATCGAAGAGGTGCAGTTGCGGTGTATTTTGTTATTTTTGTTTGATAAAGGATTAAAGCTCAAAGAAGCTACAAAAAATTAATGAAACTTACGTCGTTAAATCTTAAATATCCGTGCACAGAATGATAGTGCACAGAAAGTATACAATAAGAAAAAATCATTTGTAAGATTGTAAGAAAACATATGAGTGCAAAGTCGTGATCCAGAATATCTAAAAAAGTTTTGATAAAGAAATAAAATGTATATAATGATTGGTTAATCCGAGGCGTAGAAGCTGTGGATACTCCGAACAAATTGTAATGAATAAAAGGAATATGTGTTTTATAGAAAGAACCGAAAGTCTTGAAATGTTTAAACAAAAACGAAAATGTGATTATAAATTTAATACTAAATTAAATTAAAATGCGGAAATTCAGCAAATGAAAAAGTAGATTATCGATGGAGAAACTGCACAATTAAACGATCAACTTGTCAAGAAGTGCCAAAAATAATTGGGACAGGAAAACTTGGTAGATCTAGAAAAGAATTCCAGTATGTAAACTAAATTCAGAAGAATAAAGAAATCATAGAATTATTAGCAGAAATTATTAGCGAAATAAGCAGTTGTAATTAGGTGAAGACTGACACAAACCAAAACCTAGTAGTTGATTTCGAGATTTAAAAATCAAAAAGTTATTTCAATAGATGGAAATTTAAAATAAAAGGGAAATCCGATGGATTTATTGATAAATATAAAGTAGAGTTGGTTGTTCGAAGCCACAAATAAAATTAACTACGAAGAAGTATTTGCTCTGATGACAAAATAAAAGATGGTGTGAGAAATCTTGGCGACTTTCGTTGAAAAGAAAATATATCAACTGGATGTTATAGGACTAAGGGACTAAATTCCTTGAATGCTGACAAGTTGTGCGCAGTTCCCAATGAGCCGAAGAATAAACTTCTTTATGAATCAGTCGTGGATTTTGCGTGGTTTTTGATCCCGTTGTTAGGGGTTAGTCAGGCATGAGTCGTCCTAAGGTACTTTGACCAGGAATCAAAGTACCAATGGGATAAAATATATAAGAACAACAGGAAGGACCCACAGACAAAAACAGTTTAGTACTGCAACAAGTACGATCGTTATAATATTTTTGTATTTATAAGTTCTCGAATGGAAATCTTGTCTTGTTCTAATAAACAGTTCTGTGAAGTATAATTCTTAATTATATCCTTAACATAACACCGTAAGGAATGAATGATGTTCTAATTTCTTCCGAATCCGCTCGACTGTAGTACAACATAACTCATCAGAATTCATCAGAACGAAATTTTGAAAAGTTGAATGGGAGGGAAAAAAGATCCTGAATATAAAAGAAATTTTAATGTGGAGTTCTTTGCTGATTTCTGAGATATTAATAAAAAACTTTAGGCACAACACATTGAAGTCTGCCTATACAAATATGACTAATATAACGGCCAATGCATATTAGTCATCATCGAGGAGTGGGTTATTATTTATATTTATTATATTTCACAACGATATCATGCTCAATACCTGCAGCGCCCTTTCATACGGCAAAATGCGTATAAGATACATGTTTGAAAATGAAATACAGGAAGTCCGATAACTGATGGTACAATCGACTAACAAGAAGTGATTCTACGTGAAAAAATAAGTCTAAAAGAAAAAATAAAATTTTTTCATTAAAGCTTTCGTTTTCCCGAAAATCAAGTTTTAAAATTTCTCAAGCATACTTAAATTTGGCTAATTTTGTATTGGACAAGCACGAATAATCAATACAAAAATAAGTAAAAAATATAGAATAAAACTTTTTTCGTTTAAGGCGTCATTTTTAAAAAAATAGATTTTGAACATATTTTGTTAAAAATTGCCACTTGATAAATATTCAAACTCGAGTTTCTCGAAAATGAAGCATCTTACAAAAAAATTTTATTCTGTGTATATTCTTTACTCGTTAATTATTCTTTTGTCGTGTCTAGAATTAGCTAAATTCAAATATACTTGATAAATTTTCAAACTTAATTTTCTCAAAAACGAAACCTCAAATGAAAAAATTTTATTCTTTCTTTTCGACTCACTTGTTCATATGTAAATAAAATCACCTTGTGGTTCTACCGCCAGATACGAGACACTCTGTATAAATATTTATATACATACGTATAAGATACATATATAATACTTGCTTTCGGATATCGATATCAATATTGTTTACAACAAAGTAGCATTGTTAGCAAGATTATTACATAATTGACGAAAGTCAAATTAAGTGATTACCTTTGATTACAAGATTTAGCTTTAAACTCGATTTGTTGTGTTGCATGTTCACTTGTATTTCTTTTAAGGTAAATTAGGTAAATTAATGTACGATCAAATATATTTTTATTTATGTACAATAAAATATATTTTTTATTTATGTATTTATTATTATTATTATATAATTATTATAAAATTTATTTTTAATAATTTTTTAAAATGTGATAAAAAATGTGTAACTGATTTTTTTAAATGTAATAATTTAAAACAATTTCCAAATTTTTATAACAAATCTGTATTATTACCTCCAGCATAACATACGAATTCAAAGGGTTAATATTGTATACACTCTTTAATATTATTAATTCGTATTAATTCGCAAACAATCAAGATTCAAGCCTCCGAAATTATTTGATACGCAACATTCGATTCACAAGGTTTCTACAATTCACTCAAGATGAATATTACTTATCTGATTCACAATTGTACACTTATTCGTATATAATAATACTGTATTCATATGTAATGTATTTATACCCAATAATAAAATAAAAACCAGACTTATTGCGATGATAAGACTGATGACAGCGTTACCAAATTCATTACATTCTGACCTGTATCAAAAACGGTTTACATCATGTGCAAATGATAATTTAAATAACTGATAAAAATATATAACTGATAAAGAAATATAATGTGCATTTCAGTGACTTTTTCGAATTTTGTCTATTTCAATACAATTCTTTCCTTAAATGCTTTATTTAAAACGAAAAATTAGTTGAGAGAAATTAACAAATGTATTTTTATGTAATGTAATGTATTTTCATCATTCACTAAAATTAAAAAAAATGAACATGCTTTTCTGATTTTGGAAGAAAACACATATCAGCACATTAGCAAATCAGTAAGCAAATTTTCTTAAAAAAATAAATAAAAATGAAGTATTTCTTTAATTTATACATATATTTATACATATATTGCTTTTGGAAAAATTAAAAATCTAAATGCGTGGATAGGAGAAAAGATTCGCTCTGCTAAAGAAAATATTTATATTTATAAACTAAAAAAGATATTATAATTTCGATTAATTTTTAGAAAAATAGAAAAATTTGACTGATTGGAGATTGGACCGTAATCAATCCTACATCTTTAACTTGGCAGACTTTCTGAATTACCTGCAAAAAAGTATGTCGAAGACATACTTTTTTGCAGATTGATAAGAACATGTTATATTTTTCGTTTTTATTAAATAGTAAAGATTATTTTTTCGGCCTTCTCTGATTAATTTCTCAGTGATATAATAAAATGTTTAAGGAAAAAATTGTATCAAAATAGGGAATATTCGGAAAAGTCAATGCATATTTACTAATATAATAATAATAGGATAAAGAGATAATTAAATATAGTTGGAAGGACAGGAAATAATAACACAAAGAAAAGAATAAGACCAAAAAAGTTTTCACGTAGAAAAAAAAGTAAGCGAAAAATGAAGCTAAGAAAGAAATATGTACATGTAACAACACTTTGTCTTATGGTAAAACACTAGAACCAATTAGTAAAAGAGCTAATAAAAGCTGTATGGATATAAGAACAGATGCGTCAAATATGAACGAAAGAAGAATTCTTAAAAAGACATGAAAAGAATACAAAAATAAAGAGAATAATAGTAGATTAAGAAGGAGAAAAGTGAAAGAAGAAGAAAAAGACGAAGAAGATAGAAACAGAAGGGAAATTATGTAAGAAATGAAAAATATAAAAGGATAAATCAAACAACAAACGTGAGGAATTGAAGAAGAAAGAAAAGTAATAAGAAGAAGAGAATGAAATATTAGAAAGTGAAAATAAATACTGATAAAGAAACCTGAGAAAAGGGACATATAAAGAAAAGTAAAGAAAAGAATGAAGAAAAAAGTGAAAAAGATAGACATAATGCTACAAATGGAAGAAAGGAAAGAAAAAAAGAACAAAGTAAATATAAATAAAACTAAATATTAATAAAATAAGAAAGATAAAGAAGAAAATGCGAACAGAAACATTAATAAGAGATTAGAAAGAACACTTTATAATGTTATTGATCTTCCCATACGTAAATATTGTTTTTATTTAAAACAAACTTATTTTCAAAATTTCAACCAAATAAATGCAAAACATTTTTTTTTTAATTCTGGTTATTATTTTTTGAGTCATCAAAAATCCCCATAAACATTATTTTTATGTAAAATGAAACTATTTTTAAAATTTTAGCCAAATCAGAGTTTTCGAAAATACAGCCAAGAATTTTTCTGAATCTATTAGTAACAAATTGCAAGTATCTTTTCCATACACAGCTGTTTTTGTCTTGTCAGTAATAGTAGATATAAGATATTTTTTATATCTTGTCATCTCCATTAGCAAAATGTTTATCAAATATAAATAAATACATCCAGATTTTAAAAATTTTTATATCAAATGACATACTGATATACAATTATCAGATTAACGTCATTAACGTTGTAACATTATGTAACTTTTTAGCCAACTTAATATATTTTATAATAATGTGTAGAAAGAAAATATGTAAGAAAAAAATAAAATTACCTTTTGCCTCATTGCTTTCTTTTGTTGTAAAAGGAACACCCAAAAATGGTTTTTTCTCTTTTATTAAGTCACTATTTTCTAATGTTTGCAGAAATTTATCTACTTCTTTAGCTTCTTCTAAGGCATCAGAGTATCTATCTTCAACAACTGCGTTTATTATTTCATTTACTTCTTTCGCCCGTTCTATAAATGCTGTCACAACCTCTACAGATGATAGCTTTTTTGATCTATAAAAAAATTTAAACACTTTAATTTTGTATGGATTATTAAAAGTATCTTAATATCATACAGTAATGAGCAAATCTGAACACATATATGTTATTTTTAACACTAATAATATTTTATCAAGTGTTTGCATGTAGAATATAAAAACAAGCAAAATAATACTGTAAAATGTTTCTGTAAAATGTTTTGATTTTCCAAAAAAAATTTCATGATTTTTATTACCATCATTATTCTAGCAGCTATAATTTTTTTTTTTTTTTGTGAAATCAATTTTGCACCAATTAATTTAAATAAAAAATTGTCAATACTTTAAATCGTTATAACATCAATAAAAAAGATCATATAATAATCTATTTATTGTTAGTCTCATTATATCATTTTTTTTTAGGAAATTATAACAGTTTAAAATATCAAAAATTTCATCATTATATGTTACACTCCTTACTATATTAGATTTGTGAGAAAATTCTTATATAATAAATTAATATATAAATAAATTTAATGCGTTTTCTAATATAAGAGATCATTAAAATTATTGATTTTTAAAAAAGTTAAATGTTCTTATACAAACTGTTCCACTTAACTTGAACATCTTAAATATCTCCATTGTTTTTGAAAGTATGAAAAAGCCTTATTAATGAAAGCTACATTGATTAATAGGTCAAAAAATGTACAATTGCATTTAAAAAATCGAAGGTGACTATGAAATTTCTGAAAGCCGTTTGATAAAATTATGAAAAATTAATTACATATTATACAGTATTCTGTATAATATATTATTCAATAATCTATATAACTTTTATCAGAAAAGTTTTTTCATATTTCCCAAAAACAATGGAAATATTTAAGGCCCTCAAAATAGGATTTCCTGTGTAAGTAAAACAAATAAAAGTAATCATAGCATAAAGAATAAGACAATATTTATTGAATATAGAACATTTACAATTACTATAATCCAACATTTGAAGAATTATAATTTGAAGTTCCATCAATGATTGAATTTGTGTTAAATGATGAAATAAAGGATATAACCTACCGATCTGTGGCTTTCATTGCAATAACAACGAAACAATGAAACATTGTCCAAACTGACTCAATTGAATATCATTTCTTCGATGTAATGGGAAGAAATCGATAAATAAATCAACTTCGAACACGTAAATACATAATGGACATTCACTTTAAGATCATTTGATTGACAAAATCGTTCAAAATCGACACCCAAGCTGAACAATTTCAAAGTTGTCAGCATTGTTATACTGAGTTTATTGCTGTTCGCGAATAGATTGCGAACATTTATTGTTCATTGGCAATATGATTATTTTTACAAACAGCAAACAGCAAGCTGATTAGCGAATTCGAACGAACAACTTGGAAGGTGTCAAAGAAACTGTTTGTGAGCGCCAAGCATATTTGAATGCGTTTGTATCATTTCGTTTTTAAATGAACAATTCTGCAACTGTTTGCGAACTATTCGTGAATTTCGTATAGATACGATATTCTGCAATTTTGCAATTTGTGAACAGCTCATAGACCAAATGAAAAAATTAAGTTTTAAATAGATTCTCTTTGAAACATGGACCGTAGAATTTTTTCGAAAAATGTTATTATATGTATTACAATTGTTCCCGATGAGAACAGGTAAATAAATGTTCTCAAAAATAAAAATTTTAGACAGAATGGAACTTATAAAATATAAAGATAAAAATTTGTCTATTGAAGGAACAGATAATTTGTTCAACGATATTAAAAAGATTCTCAATATTTGTAGCAAATACTGATACTGAGAATTATTCAATGAATAGTAGTCGAGTATAAAAATGGATTTTTAATTTTAATAAATAACTTCTAAAATAACTAATTTCCGTGGAACTTTTATTATATAAATCCTAAAATATCTGTTCTGTAAGAACAATATTCAAAAGTGTTGCTAAGTGTAACATTTCTTTCTATAAAAATTGTATAAAAATAAAAAAAAATTTATAAACTGATTTTTTATACGAAATATGTAAATTTCGGACAGAATTTATTTAAAAACGAAAAGAATCTGATAATTTCGATTCCTGTTACAAACAGTTCGCAAACAACTTGCAGAATAACCTGCGAATAACAGTTCGTGAGGAACTCCACTCAATGTAAACTCAATAATAAAGAGAAAAAAAAAAGAAGGAAAGGGAATATTGGATGCATGCTTTATTACGCTATAATACGTACAGAATTCTACACTAAAGATCTATTTATGCAATTTTTCAATGACATTAGGAAATACAAAGATAAATTCTTTAATTTCGTAAGAATGTTGATTAACAATAAACAATAAGTTTTTATGTATTTTAAAGTCATTAAAAAAATAATAATTACAATAAATTCAAATAAAATAATTCAAATAATTGGATTTTTCAAATGACTTAGAAATATTGAATTTATAGCATATATCTGGCTATTAAGTGAGAAATAAATACTGAGAAGTTTTAAGTGAGAAATTCCAAATATTGTTTTATCTTATACAGTATATACCGTATTATCTTCAGATTCCAACTCAAATTTAGTCTTTCCGTTGTGTATTTTCACACGAAACAGTCTAATTTGCAAAATTACCATATAGCATATGAACGTGTGCATCTAATTGACATATCTCGCTGGTTGCAGCGAACCACAGATCACTCTTGATAACGAAGTTATCACATAGACGATTTTGTACTTCATTCTGTCGATGAGGTGTGCACGACCAGAGCAGAACGAAAGTACCATCGAGCCACATATTAATAGTGTTTTCTTGCTTTGTTCGTAATAGAAATAGATATAAGAATATACCGAATAATGAATATAACGAAATAGAGATTCTCTTATTTAAACTAATTGAAAGACAAAAGTTTAAATAATGGAATTTTAGATAATAGAATAATCATTTCTTTGATATAAAATTATATTTATTTGAATAAAAATTATAATTAATTTTATTAAATACTTTTGCAACATGTTTTTTTGATTGCTCACAGTGAGTAATTTCAACGTAAGTAATTGCATAGAATTATATTCTCTTTGTACTTTGAATTATCGAAGCTCTTTTTCGAATTATTTAACGTGAGAAAGCATATCTTCATCATTTCACTTTCATTTGTATTATGTCATTATTATCTTTTTTTATCGTCGTAATTGCAACCATTTCATTACATTAGTATTATCACACACATCACATTCTGATATCTTACAGAATATATCGACAAGTTTTTCAATAACATCTCTCTTCTTATCATCGTTCTTCTTCCTCGTTTTATTTAATTTTTCGCCAAACTCTTTCCAATGTTATATTTAGAATATCGAACCAAACGTTCGTCATACAACTTTTAAATTTACTTTTTTATGTAAGTTTATTATTTCTTCAGTAATATATTCTTGTTCGAGATCGTGATGAGTGGACTGTATAAATTTGATCACCGACAGATATTATTTCCTCGCAAGCTTTCGTTCGTAATGTTTGAGATAGTGTTTGAGACGTTGTTCGAGATAGTGATGTAATACGGTAACGTAATTTCTTGTAGCTTAAGCTAACATAAGAATTAACTGATTTGTAATTGATTTTTGCACTAACTGTAGTACTATTCTTTTATCGCACTGACTGTATTTTGTCACACTTAATGATTAGTAAAGGACTGATTTTTGTCGCACTTAATAATTTGTCATTGATTATCACATTTATTGGTACGTCGCTCTGACTTCCCTGCTGATAGCAGACCTGCTTTATGCGAATATGATGGCGAGTGCTAGCCAATCACTATGAAACTTCAAGCCATTTGATTGCCCTAACGTAATTCCTTTAAAAATGGTGAAATTAAACATCGATAGAATAATCGATGCCAATCGTTTCTAATGGACGCTAAACATAACAGGCACAACAACATAACGATCGACGGCCGGGAAAGGAAACAATGAGTGATCGCAACACAACAGTTGCGATAGAGCAGACAATAGAACTTCTTGCCAGTGTCAGAGTAGGAATCTGATCTAGTTCCAAAAAAAAAAAATTAATGCATGACAATTTGGCAAACTAGTAGAAAATTATTGACGTATTACAACCGAAAAAACAGTATTGGCTAACTAGGCTTAACTTTTGGTCAAACAAAATGAAAACACAAGTTTGAAGGTTATAGACTGATTGGCTTTTTACTTTTTTAGGTTACATTTATATAAGTCATTATCGTAATTTTCGGAGAATTTTGGGAAGTAGTGCAATATATCTCTCTAAATTGTACACCAATATTTAGAAATGGCAAAAATGATACAGATTAGTATTTAAACTAGAAACTCTTATCACACTTAAAAAAAATTATTCTTTGCGGAATATTGCAAGCAAATTGAAGATATAATACAAGGGAGTTCAGAGTACGGTAAAACGTTTTGAGAGCTCTGGCTGTTTAAAAGACAAACCACGATCAAGAACACCCAGGATAACGTCGAAGGCTGAAGATATTAGAATAGAGATTATTTGCAAACAGAACAGACGGCTAACGGCCTCACAAATTCGTGCAGATCTTAATCATAGTAGATCGACTCCAGTATCTCTGACCACAGTGAAAAGACGACTAAGAGCTGGTGGTTTAAACAACTGTATAGCTGTCAAGAACCCATTGCTTTCATCAAAAAATTGCAAAATGCGGTTGGATTGGGCAAAAAGTCACAAAAATTTGACATTTGAGGACTGGAGTAGAGTCCTTTGGACTGACGAATCCCAGTTTGAAGTATTTGGGTCGCACCGAAAAACATTTGTCCGTCGATCTGTAGAACAAAAAATGTTGGCAGAATTTATTGTACCGACTGTCAAACATGGTGGAGGCTCAGTTATGGTGTGGGGATGTTTCTCGACCGTTGGTGTAGAACTGATAAAAGTAGTGAATACAATGAGAAAGGAGGACTATGAACAGATACTTGAGCAACATGCCATACCACCAGGTTGCCATTTAATTAGATCAAAATTTTATTATGTAACAGGTAAGGACCGTAAACACTCATCTAAATTGTGTAAAGAGTTTTTGTTGCTAAAAGAAATACAGATAATTTGGCAAATTTTATCTTTGTTAACAAAAAAAATTTTGCAAAAATACCTACAAAATCGGACAACTGTTAAAAGGATCCTGACAATTCTTCCTGGTTAACGGAAAGAGATTTCATATCTAAATGTTCAGATCAACCAGCAGAAACTTCGAGATTGGCAACACACATACAGTGCTGTATACTCGAAAAATAAATAACGAAAAAATGCAAGATATGAATGTAAGGAATGTAAGGCTATTTTGAACTGTACCATACAAAAGAAAATTGTTGATTTAAATATCTGCCGATATATAATATTATTAAATATAATTTGTTATTAATAATTTAAACATCAACTAAAAAATGAGTTAGTACAAACATAATTTACAATCCTTTTGACGTGCGCGTGTATATCCAAAATTTGGACAAATTGCTGTAAGCGATATAGTGATTTACATGAACTATATTTTCAGACAACGATTGCTATACAGCGATTCGATTCTATAGAGCACCGAGTTTTGAATTGTTCCTTCCGCTAAGGGTTGATGTATAGTATTTTTACAGAGCATCAAAAAATAATTGTATTTTTATTGTTGACCAAGCCGTTGACTTTTGGTTATAAAACCACATTAAAGAAAAAAAAGATAGTTATTTTTAATAATTACATATTCAAGTTAAACTCTACTCCTTTGAAAATTTTCGAGCAGCGGCGAAACGGAACTTCTGCTATTTCACTATCATTCGCTCAATTAATGAATTATAACATATATGACATCAAAACAAGTCAATGAAATAGTAGTAGCATAATAAATTAATATACATTAGTGGACAAAATTATAAGACACTTTGTAAAATAGTACAAAGGTTTTCATTATATTTGTTGCAAACAATACTACGTACAAATTAAAATTATCTAATCTTAATTAAACGAATATTTCAACAAATTCTTAATTTAATTCCTTTGGACAAAATTATAAGACATTAGTACTAGTTTGATACAGAATTCTTTAATAAAGTGAATTTGTTAATTTATGTTTGAAAATTAATAAAACAAAAAGCATGGTACGTGACAAATCACTAAGCGAGGAAGAAAAAATAAAAATTCTACAATTAAAAGCAGAAAGTGAAAATTTAAAACTCAAATGAAAAGCACTTAAAATGAAAAAAGAATCGATGTGTTAATAGAAATTTTTTACATAAACTCAAAAAGTACAATTAAACGAAGAGACTAAAAAGACCACCAATTTTATGCAGGAGACAAGAGAGCAATCTTGAAAAGAGCATTGAATTCGGTCATTACACAAATTCGGTCATTGACAAATTTTATGTGAATTTAATTCAAGTGCATCGGTAAAGAGTGATTCAAAGGATAAAAAAAGTACCTGAAAAGAAAAAAATTTACTATAAAACAGTCATTCATCAAATTCACACTGAAGCATCTTCAGTGAAAGAAAAAATGAAGAAAAATCATTTTCACTGATGAAAAAAAAAAGAATTTAGACCGGCCTGATGACTACAAATACATACTACTTTGATGATCTACGAAAAAGCAGAAAATTTTAAATTATTGTTAATATAGTGCAGGTTCCGTAATGCTTTGGGCAGGTGTTGCTTACAATGGGAAGACAGAAATTAAGTTTATTGATAGTCGATTAAAAAGTATTAGTTAAAAATAGTCGATTAAAAGTATTAGTTAAAAATACTACTTAAACTTAGCAGAAAAACAAATTCATTGTGCTACAAGAACTACTGGAAAAAATTTTATTTTCCAGCATGATAATGCAGCTGTTCATACAACTAAAATTATAAAAAACTTTTTTGACAGTAGAAATATACCAACTTTATATCAACCAGCAAAATCTTCGAAAATTAATATTATTTAAAATGTATGGAGAAAATACTAGCAAGATAATATATGAAGGAGGAAAGCAATATAATAACGTTCAAGAATTAAAAGAAGCAATTTTGTGTGCCTGAAAGAATTTAGATCAATATTATATAAAAAAATTATTCAAGGCCAAAATAAAGAAGGAACAACCCACTATTAATGCAAACACCCTACATTAAAAAAGACTCGAAAATTTCATTTAATTATGAAGATTATTTTTGTTTTCTTTGTTAGTATCTTATAATAATCCAAGTAAAATTGTATTACTTTTGTTCAAATTAAGAATTTGTTGAAATATTCGTTTAATTTACGGAAATGTTCATTAAAATTACATAATTTCGATTTGTATGTAATATTGTTTACAACAAATATAATGAAAATCTGTGTACCAGTAATTTTACAAGGTGTCATAATTTTGTTCACTAATGTATGTATATATGAATGCAGTGGTAGAGCAGGAGAAATTCAGTTGCAATCGTCAGAGTTTAATACATAGATTTCTGAGGGGGCATCAGTGAAGCAAGAAAAAAGAATGTCTGCTTATGCCTTGCGAGCCTATGCCAAGTTCCGCATTGCTATAATTAATATAATTAATGTAACAAAACTAAATAATAAATGTAACAATATTTTATAACAATAGATTCTTAATATTTTCATGAAAATACTTGTCTATTATATACCTTCTGATGCTGTACACTGTAGGGGTACAGGAATCAAGTACGTCTAATATTGTAAAACTGATGCTACATGCATATAGTAGCGTGTGATCCAAAAAGGTATTATATTTCTCGCGTCGGACAGTCAAACTTCATGTATCCAATTATTATATACAACAACAACAAATGCAATGGAAATATTGTTAGTTTCGCATTTCTTCAAACAAGATTGAAACCAATAGGAAAAAAACAATTAAAGAAGGGGAAGACAAATACTATGAAAGAAATGCTTATTTAACAATGATATGTTTTTAACAACTTTGACTTATGTACATGTGTTTTTTCACCTGAGATTTAAATCTTTCTCTATTTTGTCCATATAACGTACAGTCAATCTTATGATACTGTCATACCCTCACTATTTTTGGAAAAAACTGCTTTAAATTAATTGATGAGATTTTTCAATAATTTTTTTATTATAAATATTTATATACTTCATATAGAGCTAGACTAAATCTTAATAAAATCGAATAATTAATAATAAAAATATGTACATGATTTCTAGGAGGAAGCGTAGAATTGATGACCCATGTATATATTGATATCATGTATACTATGTAGAGTGTTTATATGTAATATTGTAAACGATTTCTATGTCTCGCAGTACATTGTGCAAGACTACATTGTACAATAACGTAAGCTCTATTGCAACTTTATATCAGAGCTGACTACAAATAGTATTGATATTAGTACTGTAGGAATATAAAGAATATTACAAGTCGGTATGAAGGGAAGAATCAAAGTTAAAAGACCGCTCTTAACGGCACACGATGCTGCATTTAAAGTTCGTTAAACACTATGTGAACTTTTCTGCACAAGATTGAAAGAGAATAATTTTATCGGATGAAACGAAAATAAATAAGTTTAGGTCCAATGGAAAAGAATGGATTTGGAAGAAATAAAATGAAAAATTAAGCTGAATTGTCCGGCATACAATAAAATTTGGAGAAGGAAACATGATATTCATTGTAGATGGGAAAATGATGACAAGGGTCCTTGATATGAAGTTTGAAAAAATTAGGATTAAATGAAACGGACATGAGCTTTCAATATGATAACGATTCCAGACATATGGCACATATTGAATCCTGGGAAAGTAAAAGATTCAATATCTTGGAATAGCCGTGACAATCATCAGACTCGAATCCTATCGAAAATTTTTGACCAATTAAAGAGAACTGCTAATTAAGAAAGGAAACTGATCTTATAGAAATAAATACAAATTTGTCTTTACTATTGTGACGTCGGGCAACCGACGTTTGTTTGATCCCCAGGGGGCGATTTAGTGTGTTTTGATACGGGATGTTCTGTACCGATGTGAGCGAAGAAAGAATGAATATGCGTGAAAATGTATTGATTATGAGATATGGAACACCATCTCTGACATTCCGTTCCCAAGCGATAGTGAACGCTCCGAATGCGAAGTCATAACACACCATCGATAACTAATGTTATAAAAGGAAGTAAAAGTCAGTTCAGTTCAGTCTTACTTCTAATTTCATAAAGAGACGTCGTCCAAATCCGTAAAGTGCAATTCTACTTCTAGTTCTATAGGAGTTCAAGTTCAATTTTGCTATTTCCGTATAATATATCCGTATATTGTAGTGAATTTTTGATAGTGTTAAGTTTGTGAATAGTCAAATACACACGCACGCACGCATATATATACACATAGTGTCGCTTCATTGCCGATCATCGACATGCTCTCATTGAGACTTGGAAGTAAATAAAAAACGCATTAACTAGAGAAAACACCGCGGATCCCAGCTAGAACTGAACGTATGGTGCCAAATGGTTGAGCCAAAAAGTTACAGCTCGTCGCCAAACCCGAGTTCGCGATAGTTAGCACTCAATTTCCACGCAGCTGGGACGTTGTAGAAAAAAAAAACTTAGAAAAAATATTAGAAAAATGAAGTAAAATTAGAATGAAACTTGTAGAAAGTATGCCTAGAAGAATTCAAGCTGTCATTGACGCTAAGGGTTGATACCCAAAACATTAAAAATACTTAATATTAATCACATTATTGATCAAAATTACATTTCCTGTTTAGTTATTATAATAAATATTTTTTTCGATATAATCGATGTTTGTTTATTAAAATGATAATCTCAAGTTATATATTAAATATGTTTCTAAGAATTTTTGGTCGGCGATTGAATTTCACATTTGAATTTCATAAAAAGTGTAATAAAAAAATTATTTGATCAATTTCATGAGTCACTGTAAGCAAATATCAAGAAACTACAAAATTATATAAAATTTTTTTCGTTTACAACATTTAATTTTAAAATTCCATTATTTATACTATCCTAAAAGTAATATATGTTTAAATGAACTAGAGAGGAAAACTATCAACAATATCTGCCTCTGAAAACATTCAAATTTGAAATAAAAATTTACGAACTTTGTGAATCAAAAACAGGATATTTGGAATTCTTTATAGTATATACCGAAAGTAACATACATTTGAATTCGTCATTGATTACACATAAAACACAAAAAACAGTATTATATCTTTTTGAACTATTATTTCATTATGTCCATACTTTATGGATGGACAATCTCCATAAAATTCCTCAAGGCTAATGCCACAGATTGTGCAGAAACAGATAACATTCTCATCCTATCACAAAATAAAATGAGAAGATAAAAAGGCAATAAATATTGCTACTTTCTAGTTGTGACGTGAACACTCACAAATAGAAGTAAACAGGAATAAAGAAAAAATAAAACTAAAAATTATAATAGAATACAATAATGTGATGGATGATGTCGATTTAAAAACTTGGATATCACAAACTTTTACTTTACAACAAACAAACCTTTACTAGTATTAAAAGACAACGCTTGCATTAATGGTACATTAAACTTTTTCAAAGGTTTCTAAATATCATAGGTAAATTCTATAATTATCCACAATGCAAATTCTAACACAAAACCTATGGATTATTCACAACACAGAACTATTTTAATAAAAGGTCTTCTTTATACAGGGTGTCCCTACGTCTTTAGTACAAGCGAGACCGAAATGATTCTACATGAAAAAATAAGTCGAAAAAAAGAATAAAATATTTTCGTCTGAGCTTCTGTTTCCGAGAAAATCAACTTTGAATATTTTCCGAATACGCATGCACTTAGCTAGAATTTGAATGAATCTTGGTACAGACTTACGTACAACAATAACACAATAATGTACAAATGTACACAATTCAAAATCCGCATATAATTTCTGAAACATTTCCAAAAAATATGGAGTGTAAATGTTAGGCCACAATAGTTAGAAACAAAATCATAGGACCACATGTCTTTCCAAATCGACTAAATTGGAAAAGAATATTTGAAATTCTTAGGCAAAGAGCTATTGCATTTGTTAGACGACGTTCCCCTGTCTAGTAATAATCTAATTTTCCAGCACGATGGAGCCCTACCCCATTTCTCCCGAAAGATACGAAATTTTTTAAATGAACGATTTGAATGTTGTGGCACGACCATCACGATCGCTAGATTTAACACATCTTGATTTTTATCTATAAAATCAAAAATAAAATCTAACACAGTTAATAGAAAAAATCGTTTTGGCGTTTGAAGAATTAAAAACACAAAATACGGGAATGTGTATATGTAAATCTAATTCGTAGAACATGATTCGTTGCACAATGGACAGCATTTTCAATAATTTCTACATTGATAATATAAGTTTTGAAATTCATTTTCAACAATTTCTACATTGATAATGAAAGTTTTGAGACATATCTTATTTTTATTTCTAAATACATATTAATAATTAATCAACATTACAAATGATATTAATTTTATTCTTTATTTTCAACTTATTTTTTCATGTAAAATCACCCTACTTTGTTTATACTACCGACACCGAGACGCCAGTACACGCCACCATTAAATGTACGCGTAGTCGGAGAATACTACTCAAAGTCAATTTTTTCGAAAACAAAGCCTCAAACGAAAAAATATTATTCTTTATTTTTTACTTATTTTTTTCATGTAGAATCAGTTCACATGTCTTACTGACGCTTGGACACCTTGCATGCGCATGCGCGTGCGCGTGTATATACGCACGCACAGATATAGATACATATACATCTTTTAATGTAAATTTATATATATATATATATAATTTTACACACACATATATTACATTACATTAAAAATACAAAATTGATTAATTTTTTTCTATTTTCTTTACGTTCATCGAGATCTAATCATTTTTTAATCATTTATACGTAACAAAGAAATCAAAAATGTCTTGTTAAAATCTATGGTAAGATTCTTTTCTTATGAATTGATTCAAAATTAGATTCTAGAAATAAAAAAATATAAAAACTTTATTACAAAATTTATCTTACCTAATGTAATTTAAATTTTATGAAATCATTTCTTTCATTCAAAGTGTGTTTTGACATTTCATATATGTATATATATAACGTATATAACATTATTTTATTTATATTATATTCTTATACACATTTATTTATATAAAATTAGAATTTTTTTTAGTTAAAAACCAAGAATTAATATTACATTACTCATTACTATCGACAAGGTATAGATGTTACATATCAAAACTAAAATATTTGAAAATTAATAAACTATCTAGCATATTCATATTACTTGAAATAATAACATTTTACATGTTCATTGTTTCATACGTACATTTCATATGTTCAAATAAGTACATTTCATTCTTGTTACCACTACAAAAGATAATAGAATTTAAGATCAAGAGCAATTTATATTATAATAATAATTATGAAATATACATAGAAAAACATTATTACAAATGAAATGAAAACATAACAAATTATTACAAAATGACAAGCCATAAGTATACAAGTAATAAATCACATAGATTTATAATCTTTCAGACAGAACTTTCACACAAATCAGATATGTAGATAGATCACAATACATAGATATGTAGATCACAAAGATAAATTGAAATATATTCAATAAATATAATTTCTTATTATCATAACGATCTCTTAACTCATTATGTATGCTATAATAGTAATATTTTAAATTATTTATTACTACTAAACTGTGGACTTTATAGAAAATATAAAAGTATGAAATTGCATAAAATGCACAGAATATGAAAAAATATATAAACATTCAAAATATTCTCTGTAACATTTGGTGCATAAAACAATTTTTTTATTTATTTTTTCATTTATATTCTCAAAAATATGACTTGCACAGAAATTCACAGTTTATTTATTACTATACAGAATGATTCCCATAATTAATCAAATTTAGCAAATTTTATTATGTTATACCTATGATCATTGAATCGCAATTACAAAACAGAGTTATGCTTTTTTGGATATATCAATTTCTTATGTTATTTTATAAATATTTATTATATTTATAATGTTTTATAAATATGCAAAAATATTTAAATAAAATAAATAAAATATTTCATTTTTGAAATAATTCAAAATAAGTCTTCAAACATCTCATTATTTTATTTTATATTACTTATTTATTTTTCTAATCATTTGTATCAATATATAATATTGTATGACATCTATCCATGATATCACTATTTTATTATTCAATTAAATAATACTGTTACAATGAATCATCATATTGCATTATCTATCATAAAATATATCATTTTCTAATATTATACTTATACTATTATAAGTGGTATAATACTTATCATATTAATTTAAATAAGCAAGTCAGATCAAAATAATTTAAAATATGTCAGATAAAAATAATTTAAAATATGTCAGATAAAAATAATTTAAAAAATGACTCCAGAAAAACGACTTTAATATTAACCAGGCATAGATTTCATACGTATCCAAAATATAAACTGTTATACATTCAGTTTCAATGCAGTTAAGTATATATTATAGATAAACTATTTTTATTTATTTGGCAACAATGACTTGATTATAAATAATGATTATAAATATAACTCCTTTTGATTCAATATAACAAATAATTTTAAATATTAATTAAAAAATATATTTTTTAATATTCATTATAAGTATTTAAAAAAATTAGAGATCTAATAAATTATTAAATTGTTAATAAAATTATTTTATGCTTCTTAACACTATAATCAGAAAGTAATATAAATCTATTAACAAAAAGTATATGCATCAAAGTACATAAACACACTGACATAATATCAGAAAAAAATATTATAGAATGATAGAATTTGTTAAGTGCGAAATCATTTTCAATCATTTCTCTTAACTTTATTTTGAATAATGATATAACGTGGCTTGGAATCACTCTGTACGAGTAACTTCTATCATTAATTAATTGAATAATATTAATAATTTAATATTAAAGAATAAATTAATTAATGAAATACCTGATTTTTCCAGCTAATTCTGATGCACTCATTAACAATAAATTATTCTTGACAGGTGGTACTTTCTGTATTTTAGAATCATAATATAACCCAAAAATGAAATCTACTAAAAAATCAAATATTACATGAAATTGGATAAACAAACATTTTAAAAAATATTTTAAGATCTTGATTGTCATTTCAAATATTGTCTGGCTCTTGTCACTTTCCTAAAACATATGAAAATATTTCAGTTAATTTAATTTCACTCATTTTTCTCACAAAAATAATTGTTAAATTTAACCTCAAATATCATTAAATTATAGATGACTATACTAATCTTTATTAAATTACTAAAATTTAAAGCTTATTAATGTTTAATTTCATTTTGTATTTTATTTTGTATTTTATACCTTATTTTATAACTTATGATAAAAAATAATAAATAATTTAAATTAATTGTAAGTTAAAAGTTACAAATCAAATAATCTAACTCTAAATAATTTTGTAGTACTCAATAACCTAATATTATTTAAGAAATAAGAAAAAAAATAATTACATATCTTCGTATTTCTAAATACTATGTACTTAGCTAATATAAATGAAATATAAGAAATGATGTCCTTATAAATAAATGTCATATTACAACGTAAATAAATTTCTTATATATTTACCTGCACTCGTGAATTTTTTACTAAAGTACACATATTGATAAATTTATAGTACAGATATAAAATATTAACTCAGCAACTTTCATGCACGTGAGACATATTTAAATACAAGAAAAATAACATGATATATTATAAATTAAATCTAAGTTGTAAACTGAATTTTAGTAAATAGTAATATAATATTCATTTAGAAAATTAATTTAGACTAATATATTTATACAACAATTTAGTCGGAATATTATTGGCAACGAAATAATCACTAGGTAAAGCTACACATGCATATACATACACGGAAGTATATACTTTTTAATATAACTAGTATCTTATATATTTAATACGTATATATATAATATATACATTAGTATATATATGAAGCATAGTCTTTAATATTAATTTCAAATTCTAAATCGTGATCAAACAATAAATAGCATATCAATGAAATCATCTTGGTTATATATAAATATTTACAATAAAATAAAAATCATATATTATTTAATTTACAATTTTGTTTAATACTAGATTTGTAACATTGTGTGTAGTGTATTAATATAAACTATTAGATATATTTAATAAAACTTTATATTTAATAAAAACTTCATATTATGTATTATATATATTAATATTAGATATTATACTGCGATATTATTACTTTATTATATTATTATTTCATATTATATTGCGATATAATTTACTCTGTTGTATATTTAACAAGTTTTTTTAAAAGGTATTAAATGTAAAAACTAAAATAATTTTTATATCCAGAATTATTTATTCTATATGCAACATTACACCAATGAACTTTATTATACAATAATATTAGTTATTATTATTAGACAAATTAATTAAATATTACCATTAAGTAAAAAAAAATTAGATATTTGAAATTAATCACATGCAACAATTTAATTTATCAGTAAATATAGATAATACCAAATTTCACAATCAAATTTAATTATACTATTACTTTACAATTTCATTTTATTCTTAATACTATAATAATCTTACATAAATTATATATGTATTTTATTATATAATATTAGTTAAATATTCTAATTATTTATGCTTGAAGTTAGCTTCCTAAATTTTTAATTAATTACTTTAAACAAATAGACATTATAATAAACGATTTATTATTAGCAAAATCATGATTTATTAATAATAAAAATGATTTATTATTAATAACAAAATTTTCCTATTTTAATAAACAAAATATATGTTGAAATTGTTATTGCTCCATTCAGCAAGGTCTTTTGTTTATTGCTCCACTCATAAATTCATATTTATCATATTATATGCTTAATGGAAATTTTAAGAACTAACCATCGCAACTTAGATTTGACGCGCCAAATATAAACTGAAACATATAACAAGTTTTTATTTAATAATTTATTGATTTATTGATTAATTGATTAAATGTTAGATTGAAATATTGATTCTGTTTGCTACTTGAACGATCGGATTAAGACATTAAGTATCTATAAGAGATTAATCTTAAGTTAATAAGATATATTTTGATATATGATGATATATAAGATTTAAAATTTTAAAAATGGAAAACGTAGATTCAAAATTCATTCTGATATTACATAGTAAGTAAAGAGTTCTGACGTACTTTAAATTTTGTAAAATTTAATTCCTTATAATAATATAAAATTAAACTCCATTGCAATTCTAAGTTTGTTTTCCAATTTATTATTCAATAAAAGAGTTTGCAAATGCATTAAAATAAACACGTGATCACAAGCGAAGTATGTACAATTTAATATAAATAAATATAAGAAAGTATTTAAATAAAAAAATTTATTACATAATACCATTATATATTCATTTTCGAATTTATTATTATTTAATTATTTACGTATACAGTAAAGATCAAGCACGATATTATTATACAATTTTTATATTCTTTTCTATTTTAATTTGTTCGAATAATTGTATGATATGTAGAAAAATCATACATATTATAAGTAATTTTGTTTAATAGTTACAAATATCGATAAATCTATTGAATTATGCCATATTCTTTTTTTTATTGCAATTTAAAATTGCATTGATTATTAGCGACCATTAATAGATGGCACAGACCTCATCTCTGTAAACAGTTTAGTTTTTGGTTAATTCGTACATGTCGGTCGTGATATATTCTTGGCCATATTCTTGTTTTGATGTTTGTTTACAATACGTAAATATGTTTTAATTTAACGTAAATATATTAAATACATATAAAATGTATATTATATAAAAATGTAAGTGACCAATATATATAGTTTTATACATAGATAATATTAAAAAATATTTTAAAAACTGTGTTTTATAGGTTATGTTTTCATACATAAATTTGATAAATGGAAATTTACAAATATTTATTACTATATATAAAATTTTAATAACTTTATATATTATTTATTAAATAACTTTATATATTAATTATTATTATAACCAAATATAAATAAAAAATATGATTACATATTTAGTTTATATAAATTGTAAGATTTTATCTCAATTCTATTAAAATTATAATATATTTTATTAAATAAAATTGCAGTGGACAACATCAAGAAATACAATTACATTCTGGGTTTACTAAATCAAATTTCATTAAACAATTTGGAAAATAAAACAGAAAATGGAGAAGATTGGAAAAACAAAAGTGGTATGTAACGTTATATTTTCCTATTATTAATCTAAATTACTAATCTTTGAAAATATGTTTTCAGAAACAAGCCATTGAATTCCTTTGGTTAAATAAAAAAAATATGTCAGAAAAGAAAATAAATGTGAGAAAGATTCAAAAATCACAGAATAGTCATAATCAATGTAAAATTATTCATTATTATAAAAGAAGTAGAAGACAACATCCAATAAGTTCTTCAAAATATAGAATACTCTCTGAAATAAAATCGCATGTAAATAAAAAAAATTGGAGTAAAGTTAAGAATCTACTTTTATTGTTACTAAATTTTTCTAATGATATTGAACCATTAATATGGCGTTATTGTCTTATATTTACATTATATGGTCATGTTGATAATTTAGCCAATATTTTCCAATTCTTTGAAATGTGCATTGGTTCTATACATTCTGATAAAAATGTAATATTAAAAAATATATTGTATTTAGATGATAAATAAATAATTATTACACTATAAACAAAATGTTTTATTAAAATATATATTTTGTTCTTTTATTTATTTTTTACAACATGCACTAATGGTTAAAATAAATTTTTAATATTTTTAATTCAAAATTCAAATTTTAATATAATTAAATTCAAAATTAATATATATATATATATATATATATATATATATATATATATATAATAGATAATTTATTTATATAATTATAATTTTACCATATTTTTATTATAGTATAATTAATAATAACAAAAAATCTATATTTATATGCATTTGAAATATAATCTGTATAATAAATAAATAATAAATAAAGTAAAGTAATGAATTCATATAATATCAAAAAAGATATACATAAAATTATTGCTTTAAATTAAGTTCAAATACGTGTTAATACAAATTTTTTATATTAATATCCATCTGATAGGAATATGTTCACATATATACAACTTCTAATAATTTTTATGTTATTTTTGATATTTATTTTCAAATGAAGCATAAACATTTGTACTAGTAATAGAACCTTCCTTTTTCAAATATTTTAATATTTGAATATTATATTTTCCAGTAGAACATGTAAATAACAAGATAATCTACCATACATATGTATTCTATTCCAGTAATATAATATTCGAATTTTAAGATATCTCAAAAATAATTCACATATGGGATAATATTAATTAACACTGTATTTTTTAACATATCAATATAGAAGTTGAGTATTTTGAATTAATGAGATTTGATCAATAAGAATAACATATGCATATTTTAATTTATTTAATATTATTCTAAGATATTTAAATGTATAATAATGTTTATAATTTGTTGTTGAGATAATTATTAGCAACTCATGCCCCTCTGTAAATATAGTTTTTACAAAAGGAATTTAAAATACAATTTTAAATATTCTGTGACTGTGTTTTATTACTATGGTTTAATAAATGATAGAATCTTTAACTAGCAATAAAATAAGAATTAAATAAATTCCTATTAATAAAAGATGACTAAGTATAATAAAATTAAGCATCTGTTTGTAGACTTGAGATATTGGTTGTCATAAATTTTTAGATAGAATATATTTAAATGTTTGTAGCTTCATTTTTACATATCTTTTTATATATCTCAACAAATTATTCTGTGCTCTAAATTTAGCAAATAGTTCCAAAAAAACTTTTTAACGGCATCCTTTTACATAATTTTTTTTTATATTGCCTATCGGTGTGCATGATTCCAGCCAAACAAAATTAGTTGCAACAAAAAGGCAAAAAAAGTTCAAAAGTAAACAATGTTCTCTAGGGATTGACGATCCAACATTTTGATTTTTGTGAAAATTATGAAAATGACAGCTATTTGTTTTTGATGTATCGAATTTATGCCAAAAATTTCTACGTTTTTTGTTTATATTTTTCGAAATTGTTAAAAATTAAAAATTGTTCGATCGTCAATTCCTAGTAAATGTTACGCTAAATATACGTACCAAGTTTCACAGTAATCGATTAGTTAGATTCCGAGATATTTTGCACACCGTTTCTAAAAACCTAGTTTTGAGAAAAACGTGTTTAAAGTTTCAGAACGTCATTTTTAATATGTATCCTTTACTGACTTTTTTTACTTATATATCGAGGCCACAGTTCTTACAATTTACAACTAAATCGAATCCAAATCTTCTAATATTCTATTCATCAAAAGTAATATTTGAATCACACGATTTACACTTTATAAATACTGCTTCAAATTGTAAACAGTGATAAAAATTCAATTATTCTGTAGCGTATTTATTATACTATACATATTATGATATATTATATAAAAATAAGTCGTTTTAAAAGCTAGGACCTTATTTCTAAGACTATTATTCAAACTATTATTAAAAAAAAAAAAAAATCGATTTTTTGAAAATTTCAAACTGTCCTGACTCCTTAATGCCAAGTACAATACCTTTTGATAAGCTTACTTGAATTAACGATTAAATTTTTTTAATTTTATATGTCTATTTTAATATAAATATTGGTGCCTTAATGGTAAAGTTCCAAGTTTTATAATTTTTAATAATAAATATTTAATTTATTGTTTTACATTACATTGTAGTATAATAAGGAGAAATAATGTAGTCTTATAGTTTTAGAATTTTATTCTTTATAGTAATTGTTAAATTTAGAAACTTCAACTTTATGTACAATATAATGATATTTATATACAATAATGATGTAACTGTGTAGGCAATTTCTTGTCCATCGGGCTAGACACTTAAGATTAGAAACTAAAATATTTTAGAAATGATTAATTATATCAAAAAATATTTTAGACAAAAGTTATGTAAATGATTTCGAGAGGGACATTAATTGACATAATTATTATCTTTTAATGTTAATGTATAGGAGGCGTTTGAAAATCAAGTTTGTTTTTTTTTTTTTTAATGAAATTACATATTTTTAATAGACTAATCGGTTCAGCTCAAGCTTTTTTTGCAGTTCAAGCAATTTTGCATTGATAAAGACGGATAACACTTGGAAATGCACATGTAAGTACGTGTAGCTTTCTACCTCATATTTTTGTTGTCACTTTTTAATGAACCATTTATCCTTATGTGACGCTTTACTCTTATTTTTATCTATAGAAAACCTTGTATAAAATAATAAAACTTCATAAAAAATTTCTCATAAAGTAAATATTAAGAAAAAAGTAAACACTAAAGATTGATAATGTGAAAACTTGTATTTACAATTGGCTTAAATTGTAATCATTAAATTAATCATTAAATGAGAAAATGCAAAAAAAAATTAATTCGAATTAAAGTTTGATCCATTAACATTGAGAAATCTTCCTTGAACGAATACCCCGTAGTTTCATCAAACGCTGAAAACCATGAAAGAATGACATTTTATTCTAAAGATGACTTCAATTAATTAAAAAATCCGAGCAATTTTCCACTGAGAATAGTGCGATGAAACGCAGTTGTGAGAACAATAAGAGTGATACGAGTTACAAAGTTCAAGCCAAATATCAAGATTGTTAGTCTGTGTGCTACAAAAATTTGGCCACTCCTATCAGTCTTTGTCACAAATATATTCACAATCTACAAGTGTCTACTATGTTTTATTATCTTTTACAGCAATTCTGTAAATACAGGGTAGAGGTCCATTTAAGTGAGGCCTAAATATCTTTTCGAATTGCAAAAATATTTTTCACCTAAAGTAAGTGATATCGAAAGGCCAATAGCTGGTGAGAATACTTTTTCTCTAAGGTCACTTCCTTTCGGAGTTTTCCAATGTTATTGATCTTACAATCCGTTTTTTCTTTTTTCTTATACAAATATGTATCTTTTTCCATTACATCGTGTAGCTGGTAAAAAAAATACATTCAGATATGTAAAGAACATAACCATGAAATGGTCCTAAAGTTTAAGTTTTACATATAAATTTATCTCTAACAAGATCACAGTAGAAAAGGAATGTCTTTCCGCACACATGCCAGATCCCCTTGTCCTTTTTGTACCAAGATTTTTCATCTTTCTTGTAGATTTTGATAATCTTGTGATTTTTTCTTTATATAATCCATTCTTTCGCGATCGAACATGCCTTCGGGATATACGTTCAATATGTGTTTCCAAACCACTTTCTGCAGGCTAGGTTCAATTCCACCAAAGTATATGACAGTTCATAGTTCTTTAAGATGAATCACTTATCCAATGGAATTAAAAAATCGTCGGAACTTTCGCGGACGTCAACGGCGATTGCGCTTTGCTGATGTGAAGAATCTTCGTTCAAATTGCCCAAAGCACGTTGAACCATATTTAGTGTATCTACAAAGCATGATTCCATTTTTACAACGTATATACCTGTTTTATGCTAAATCTTTTTATATTTTTGAATTACGAAATATTTTATATTTTATGAAATATTTTATATTTTATGAATTACGAAATACTCTTCAAAATGTAAAATAATTTCGAGGAAAAATTTCTCGCGTATTTATTCCTTCGAAAGCATGTGTTTTGGTTTATATAATACTCTATATTCTACGTATTTAAAATTAAAAAAAAAAAAAAACAAAACGAAAGAAGAATTTGACTTTTTGAAGATTGTGCAAATACCATAAAAACAATATAATAAATAAAAGAGTATAAAGAATTGAAGACATTTTGTATTACTAGAAGTAACACGTATTACAGAACTGCAAATTATTATTTAAAGATAAAATGAATTACATACTACATTTAGAATATGTTTTTCAGAAGCTACCGCTAATAACTAATCTTCAGAAAAGAAAAAAACATATTTCGTTTTCTTTGTTGCTTGTAACTTTTTCAATACATATCTATGCGATTTAAACTTCAAAGAGTGTATATTGAACGTGCATGTATACGAATCCTGTATCCCGTTAAAAAGAAATTCGAAAGGAAAATGAATAACTGTATACTGAATCATAGATGAATAAGAAAAACGAATTAGATACTCGCCTTATTATTAAACCTAGAGTTTCCTACGACACTTCGCGGAAATGCTATTGTGGCCGAATTACTAAAAATTTCGAGTGCAAATGTCTGGTCTTTATGCACTGTAAGAAATAAACTTGGCCTTCACAATTCAATAGCATAGGCGACACGTGAGTCGTAAATTCTCCTAACTGCATGTCTGAGAAAACGACTTTCTCCGACATCTGCTAGCCGCTAATATAAATAAAATAAAATAAAAAACTAATAAAAAAGCTAATAAAAATAAATAAAGTGTACGTGTATAAGCGTCGTCAAATTTA
>NW_025110626.1:0-20723 GCF_011392965.1 Frieseomelitta varia | reverse complement strand
ACATCTACCGACTTAACATCGTTATACCGGTATTCGCAATATTTCGGTTTCATCAAACCGGTATCGAATAGTAACCTAAAAATACCGGTATTTTTCCGTAATACCGATTCGGTGTCTGGATTCAATCTTAAATATAAGGATACAGAACTCAGGACACTTATTAGCCAAAAGTATCAGCGAATTACGTAATGCTTACGTACACTTTTTACAATAGTTAAAATTCTTACTACAATTATTGAATATGTTTTACATGAATTATGCAAATGTATTTAAATAGTCGTATAATTTCATTTTATTTCATTTCACTTTATTATTCACTATATGATTTTTAATACTATTTTTAATTCGATCTGGACTATTGTATCGGTACTGAAGCAAATTGTTAAAAATACTGCGATAGAAAAGTAAAAAATCGAAACATGAAACATAAATCCATCGCGAAACGAGCACGCGATTTAGAAAAAAAATTAAGAATAGCTAAACAATCTGCAAATACATACTCTAATGTTTTCGAAGAGAAATACTTAACACTAAAACATTCGGCTTTCAACGCATATCAAAGTATTGTACACATGATAATTAAAATAAATAGATTTATACTGTTATGTTATTGTTATACTATTATATTATAATTTATTATGTTTCTGTCTGAACAAAAATTTGGCACAAATACCCGTAGTATCCTTTAAAAAATTGAAACTACAAAACAAATTGTCATGACGAATTTGGTTGTTAAAGAATATTTTGACACTAGATTTTATTTTTTTCTATTTTATCAAATGAATAAAAGATCAACATTCAACATTAAATTTTAAAGCTACACAGCTATTTACTAATTATAGTAGTTATTTTTAGTTATATTATTATAGTAATCTTTCATCGAAAGCATTGGATTCATTCTCTGGACGGGCAAAGTATACAAGTCAGAATTGTTAATTTTGAAGAAAAGCATAAGATCCGGAAAATCTCGGTAGCGAATTGATGTAAAATTTTGAGAAGATGGAGGGGAAAGTGGAAGAACCCTAAATATAAAATTTTAACTTTAGGTATTTATTAGTTTCCGAGACATTAATAAAAAATTTTCGGTACGATTCATCTGGGTATACATACATACATTACCGATCCAATACCAGTCCTCATTATAAATTACAATAGTTGTCATCAGTGACTGTCAGGTAACCGTCGTTACAGTGTCGGTTTCAATATGTCCCAGTCTTTTCCGGCATAACTTTGTCAGCGTTCTACAAGCAAAAGAAAAGAATGTTATATGAACGTATGCTCTGAAATGTTTTATTAAGGAGTTATAACTAATAACACAAAATAATAATGAACTGGCGTTTCATCGACACAGCGTACGAACGTATCATGAGTGTTACAGAAATTCACATAATCTCTTTGAAGCTCTGTGTTTACTAACAAAACTAAGAAAAATAACAGTAGATCTTCTTATTGTAATAACATTTCAAAATGACGTCTGTTATTACGAATACAGGATTGGTATCTAACAAAAATTGACTCTATCGCATTATTAATGTCTTCTTAATTTTCTCTAATCGCAGCAAATGCGTCATTGATCCTCTGTACTAACTGCTCACGAATGTTAATTTGTGCTTCATAAACTTTTGCTTTCACAACTCCCCACACATAAAAATCCATTGGCGTGATATCTGGTGATCTTGGAGGCCATTGATTCTCCTCGACCTATCCATCGTTGTGGATAATGGTAATTTATCCATTGCCGTACCGGTACTGCAATGAATGTAGATTAGACAACCGTCCAATTGAATCCATAAGTTTTGTCGAAGTAATAATAGAATATATCTTGCTACTTCTGTCTCAAATTCGTTTTCTAAGAAATCCAAAAAAGACTGTGCCGTTAATATATCCGGTAAAAAGTGTGGTACTAAACATTATTAGCTCAGCAGAAATCAATGATATCAATTACTTCAGCAAGAAAACATGAGTTTATTTAAACACAAACAGATATTCATAATACGTTCCTACGTTGTGTCAACAAAATGTCAATTCACTGTCATTTTGTATTATTAGTTACAACTCCTTAATAAAACATTTAAGAGCATATGTTTATATTTTTTTCTTACTTTTGCTTCTATAACATACTGGCAAAGTTATGCCGGAAAATACTAGGACATCCTGCATATATATATATATATATATATATATATATATATATATATATATATATTATATGTATATAATATATATGTATATATATTATACTGTCTATAACTATACTGTCACCGACTATCTAACGATTGCTACAGCGAGGACTGTTAATTAGTAACATTTATCGAAAATTTTTTTTATTGATATCTTGAAAACTAACAAATATCAAAAATAAAAATTTTATATTTGGGATAATACTATTCTTTTACTCTCCTATCTATCGCTTAAAAGTTTTATATCGATCCATCATCAAGACCTTTCGACATTTAAATTCAAAATGCGATGTAAAACCAGGAATTAGATTTTAGTTGGTGAAAGTTAAAACTATATGTCGTATCATTGTATCTCAAAATACATATACGTATATATCATGTTTTCGAAAATGATGATCTGTATTGCTTTAATTGAAATTGGACTTACCCGTCCATCAGATTTTGGGGTTAAGGAAAAATAATCGTTATTCTTGATTTGGTACGAGATATAAAATATAAAATATATAAGATAAGAAATATATATATAGTACAATCTCTCTTATGTAAATTTCATAGTTTCAAATTAATATAAATTAGTAAAATTCAAATTAATCAATATTTCGAACATTTCAACGAATTCGAATGTTATATTATCAGTGTCTGCTAATAATTAGAAAATCATATGCTATTAGCAGATTCTGATGATATAAAGTTCGAATATTGAGATATTCGAAAAGCATACATTATACAGTAATATCATTACATGAAAGAACATGTTTCAGATTGAAAATATTCTCGCTTCATATATCAAACTATCATTAATAAGTACAAACAGATAAAATACGATGTAAAAATTTCAAAATTAATAAAATCCATTTCATGCTAACAATATACCTACATACATTACATACATATTAGCACATACTGACTTAGATCGATGTTTTTTATTAAATATATTATTTAGTACAGTATTATCGTTACAATGAAACATTATATATATATAATCAATAACATGTTAGGAGTTATTAGAGACACTTTCCAACTATTTTTACAGAAAAAGAATAAGCAATGATAAATATGATTCATCTGTGTAGATATCTTCCTAAAATCACACATCTCGTCTTAAAATTTATTTTTTCGTTTCCGCATCGAAAATTATTCCTTGAATTAAATCTCTGACACTTTATTACAAGCAACATACATATGTATGTACATACAATATAATAGTAACTTTATTTGTATGATAAAGAGTACAATAAATATAAATTATAAATTGTAAATACAATAAATACAATATAAAAGTCAATATAAATTTTACGTTATATACACATAATGTGTAGTATAACGTAAGTTGTTGTATTTACAATAAATATAATTAAATACAATAAATACTAATATTAATAATAAACATAATAATTGCGAATCGGCGCTCGCATGTGATACGATACTCACCAACAGACTTTAAACAACAACTAGCACTTCAATTCCATAAGTCCATATTTTTTTGTAAGCTTTTTAAGCATGCCATTCTTTATGAGATTAGACTCATCAGTTCCTCATAGGGAGGAGCTGAGATTGATGTGGATTTTTCTGAAGTCTAGGATTAAAAACCTCGATGTAGCTGATAATTCACAAAGTTGAGGACTTGTACTGGCTAAATGGTCCACTTATCTCACCTCCCCGCGGTGCTCCCTGAAGCACTGTTTGCAAGACGATGCTTGTGCATACAGTGTGCGAAAAAGTGAGTGGTCATGTGTAGAAAGGGGGTGTCCTTATTGGTATTTTATGATAGAACGAACGAAATTAGTCTCTATTACAGGTTCAGAAGGTTGCGGAGTATACGGAGTACTTGTGTATAGTGGAAAATTTCCCGATCGTAATAGATCTTCACTTTTTAGACTATGCAATGTTTTAGACTATGTATCCATGTTCAAGGACAACATTTTGAACACTTGTACTAACAGTGAAAACGTAAACAACATGTGCAAAGAGTGCTCTGAGATAATATGTTTCCTCTTGTAGTTGATCTTGAGTGACCTTTATTATAGGACATTGTATTCGTCTTGGAATCTTCTATCGAAATGTAAGTAAAAAATATCATATCGTTCCACTTAAGAGTTGACCTTCATATCTCCTTGACGCCTCTACCTATAAGAAAATTAGTAACATCAGATTATTATCTCTCGATACCAAATAAGTTTTATCCGATGCATTTTTTTCTATCTTCGAAAACAAGCGAGATATTCAGGTATAGTTTTAAGTGTCCCATCCTGTATTAGGAGCATGTGGGTACCCGACATTTCGGTACCCGGATCAAGCCTCGACCATAGGTATGACCTATAATCATCATACCATCCAGCTATAATTCTTTATTACAAAATAACGAACTTATATCAGAATTAGAACCATTGTCCAACACAATCTGTAAAAATTAAAATCAGACATGTTTTGAAAGAACAAAACCAATCTAAGAAGGATGCATCAAGACTGCAACAGCGATACGATCATCCAAAATCATTAGCAGATCATTTGAACGCATTGCTCCGATGCCCCACAGTGAGGCGGATCGAAAATTCACGCAACATTTTACCAGAAATAATCAACTTTCATTTTGATATTTTTTTAATATATACTGATTTCTAAATCTTCATCAACCTCAAAATGAAAAAATTAATAAAATATAATAATAATTTTAGTTGAAACAGACACATTAAAGCTAGACATTTTAAAAATATCGATTCTCATCAAATAATTTGGTTCTTCTTCTTTGAAACGTCCTGACAACTGTGTTTAATTTTGTAAGCTGAATTTTTTACGATTTTTATTCTACGATAAAAGATGATTTTCCTTGATGAGAAATCATACTTCCATTGATAATTATAATATATTTTTAAAAAATATTGAACGGAATAAAAGAAATTAGTTTTTACGTTTGATAAGCAATATCTTTCAAGTCCCACTAACAAACAGGAATCTTTTCAGCGAATCTTCTTCTATATAATAACGTAAGAATCATATCCATCAGACATTTCAAGATATTATTGTTTAAAGTCATCTGCGTCGCAGATGCAGAATGCATCAAATGCGTTTTATTCATCAACGCAAAAGTCCTTTTTTGTACGTGAAGGAAATCTCCTCTGAGGGAAGAAGCCAGGGGCTGTTAGATTCTTACCAACTAAAACTCCCATGGTGGTACCGTCCTCACTCGCTGTAGCCACGAAATCCGGTGGATTGCTCGACGGTGCTTCTCCGAACAAAGGGTCTCAAGAGTCCTAGACTGTATTCAGTTAGAACAGTATCAATTCGATAAAACGATTCAATATCATCCTTTAAGTAATTTCAGTAATCACAATATAGCATAAATTCGAAAAAATTTCAAAATTATGATTTGGAAACTGCAGAGTATTTTGTCTTCAATTATGGGTGATATGTCAGTTTCTGATCACAAATTACTTATTCATCGAGCAACTATAATGAGAAATGCATTGCTTTCTATTAGAAAATTATCCAAAGAAGCACAGAAAACTAGATTGCAAAAAATATAGATCTAAAAATAGCAGAAAAATATCAAGGATTGACACAAATCAAAATATACTTCACACACTACTTCTAACATCGGACATACATGTCTGCATTAAGAATAAGATCAAGAAATAAAAAAAAAAAGAAACATTAAGAATTAGATGTAGATATTGACATAAATAAAAGAAAAGTAAGAGTTGTATAGCGTAAGTTTTAATATTTCATTCTCTTATGCTTAATAGAATAACTAAAATTAAAAGTTTTATCGAGATATGATCTAAATTAATTAAAAAAATATATTAAACGGAATATACAAATAATCTTACAAATTTGTTTAAAAGTGATTAACAAACATGAAATATGTCATGTTGTATGTTGTGGAAAGGAATATTATAAATATTTGTGTGAAATTTTGTATGTGTGTATCTTTTATAAGTCAAAAGTTATTCAAAAATGTCGCATAAATTCTCGATATGGCTCACTGTGAGCCGCTTCCATTCGACAACAAGATAGTCTAATAATCACTGAAGAAAGATCCATTTTTCAGGATTTATCGAAATTTCTTGAACATTGCGCTAATTGTTTAATGCGAAAACAATCCGGTTAATCCAATCGCGATAAAGAGAGGCTAGCCTAAATATCGTGACAGCCTAATATGAATAAGCTGACGTGGTCAAAATTGCAACAACGATACGATGATCCAAAATCACTAGCAAATCACAATTAAAATCATCATAGTTCTCAAAAAATTAAAAAGTCATATTCAATAACATTATTACCAAAGAATCGCGCTCGACCACTAATGCTTTCGCCTGATTTTCCGTCGTGTGCAACCGATCACGCAAGCTGAGAGGCAATGTAAATCAATTCATGTAGAGAATGGGGAGATTGATGATGCTGCAATCGAGCAGATTTCATTCCTTCTAGACTTCATTCCTTGTCCATTGATCTTTCTTGATGGCTTCTAGTTCCAGGAGGCTGCGAACTGCAAATTGACCTCTTCGCGTGGCCACGTTCTGGACGCATCAATAAAATGTGGACTCCTGGGAAGGTTCTCTAGCTTGTCCTTCGATGAATCTTTACTGTTGTCTGTCCGTCACAATGTAACTTTAATCATCAATTTTTCCCTATTTTCTAACTGTATATCGTAATAATAGAAATGGAACGTATTTCTGTATAAGATACCATTTCTAATTGCGCATTATTTGTCAATTCAGCAAATCTTGATATAGCATTAGGATCTAATACACGATTGTAAAATAAAAAAAAAAATTTAATTAAAACGTTTTATTCTTATGCTTTACGACAATATTTTTATGATAATATTTACTTGAGATCAAAATCATCTGTTATATCCATATTTCTGATACATTTTCTCAAGTATCTGTAAAAAATATGTTATTTAACATCGATGTAATAATATTTTCTTATATTTTACATATATAATTTTATTATATTTTTATAAATATAATATAATTATATAATTTTCTTATATTTTTATTGTTTACTTGTAGTATTGTAGTGTTTGGAGCTACTCCAACATTTTGTCGACGACCATTTGGCACAAGTACTATAACATTTTTATTTGCAGCCATAATCTCATGTATTGTAAAACTTTCCTTTGGCTCATGGCATTTTTACTGACGGATTCTACTGATTCTGCTCATTTGGCTGCCCGCGAGTTTTTGTTTAACCTGGCTAGTTCGTCTTATTGTTAGCCAATCAGATTTGTCTGGCAACGCCGATTGTTCCAAACGTTTCTAAATGTTTTCTAGTTGAAAATGGTTTTAATATCAATAAACAGGCTCGCGACCGTCCTGACATAGACGAATGGTCAACAACGACGGTCAGTGTTCGTGAATTTTTTTTAATACATAACATTTTTGCATTTGAATTGTCAAACAAGGTGAACAACTATTGTCTAGCTCATAACAGCGTTCAGCAATGTTAGATACATTCTTGCGCTAACAAAGATTATTTTCTATTTAGAAATTAGGCAGGTATGATAATAAAATAAATTTCTTACAACTTGGACCCATTTAATATAATTATATTATTTAGGGGTGTGTGGGTAGAAGAATTTATTCGAAACGGTATTCGAATAAAATTTTATTCAGTAATGCTCAATTCTAATTCTATCCCCCTTGAACTTTTTCCAACTTGATCCGAAATCGTCGGACTACCCGAAATCATCGGGCTACCCGCCCGAGCCCGCCCGACTTTGTGTGAACCCGACCCGAACCCGAAATTTCGGGTACCCCTAATATTATTACATAATTTATTATCATTCAGGTCCTATTAATCAATGATGCTACTTTAAAAAATTGAATTTAATTGCAAAACTCCAAAATCGATTTTTCCCATAAAACGAGTCTACTGTAGACTTGAATTTTATTAGATCTTATTAGATTTTATTAGATTTTATTAGATTTTTTTATATCGCTGTATTTCATCATCTGTATCACTAATGAATATTTTTTCTTATTCTAATTTGTTTTATATGTATGTATACATATGTATATCTGAATCTCTTTTATTCGAATATCCAAATAGAGTATTTACCAATATTGGATTTTCTTATTCTATTTTATTTTACATATATATAAAATATTTTTAAAATAATATTTTTAAAAGTATTTTTTTATTTGATATGTATTTCTTATTTTAATTTATATACATATCTATCATACGTCTGACGCGTTTTCTATAATTAGGAAAAGAATTTACGAAATACGAGATACAAAATTTTAACAACAAAAAAAAAGAAAAAAATAATATCAATGAAACATAAATATAACAGATTATGTTTGATTTATATCAGATTATGTTTGATAAATCAATCTTTCATTTATGTGATAAAGTTTTTCTACAAACAACAAATAAAAATAATGGGGATGTCTTTTTACAATGAAATGAAAGTTTAAAAGATAGATTAAAACACAAAAATGATGTATATATCTTATGCTAAAAAACTAAACAAATATAACACTTTAAATATTTAATGCCAGAAAAGTGTTTTATTATCTGAAAATTTAATTACTTTTGTTTCTTCATTACTTTGGATATGGGAGGTTCTATTGTAATTATTTCATAATGTTGTTTAAAAGTAGTATCTGATCTCGTTAGGAGATTTTATATTTCTTCTTGTGAAATGAAGATTGATATAATGATATAATTACACATCCAAATTTATTTCAATTGTTCGTAAAATTAAATGAACAAAAAGAAAATATCGTTCATATTTAATATAAAATGGAGTAATTACAAAGTTATATAAGCTATTTTAAAATTATCTGGATTTATTAATATATAAAGATTTTGAAAATTAAAAAAATTAAAATAATGGTAAGTCTTTAATTGAGAAACAAGAATGAAAAATAATATTATAAATATTTATTTTTGAATTAATTGAATTAGAAGAGCCTTCAATTTTAATGTGTAAAACTGTTAAGTGAATAAAAACCATAATGAAACTATAACATATGATAAAAGTATTATACAAAAAAAAAAAATATATATATATATATATATATATATATATATATATATATATATATATAATATGTGATAATTTATATTTAATATATATTACAGTATATTTTTTAAATCAATATACGTTAACACGTTAATTATGCGAAATTTATGTTTTACCTATGCACATTAAATATCGGAATTCAATGTTATCATAAAAATGCAATGAAAGTTCATTTTTCATTTTACAGCACTATCTATTTAATTATTTACGTATGTTTTTAAAATTTTTCTGTCAATATATTCACGTTATTTTTGTTGGTTCGCGAGTATGACAGGTGTTTGTGGTGTTGGCTGTGAATTGAATGTCGGTGAGGTAGGGTAAAGATAGTAAAAGCACAGGGTACATATATAAATATTCATATATCTCGTCGGTGGTAAAAGATCATGCGTTTCGTCTTGAAGTCGCCACCACACTCATCGATGGAGTTGATGGCGGCGATCCCAGACGCTTGTTAATCCTTTGACTATGGCACTTTGAGACGTACCAGCTGTACCATACGGTAGGAATTCAGTCGCGATCTACACTGAGAACGGCGAAATGTTTCGTTAGGCATGCATTTCTGAGAAAGTATATTAAAATAATCAAAACACTGAATTCCGTTACATTAAACTAATATTATTTATTTAATTGTATTCTGCATTGAATTGTTATTGCACATACTAAAAATTTAACATTAATATTACGCTTTTTTTCACAATATACCTAGTAATCTAGTAAAGTGTGGTACATTTCGAAACATGGATAAATACATAATCCTACATCACATTTCTTACACTCGTAATGTGTCTCACTTCTTCTATCATGTTTTCTACACACTATACATTTGCGCCTTGCGTTTTTCCGAATTGCTGCATTGTTTACATATGGAGAAGGAAAATGCATTTGCGTCAAACGAAAAGGCTCATTATCAATACTTTTACCTTTTGATTTACATGTATGTGTTCTACCTGAGCTGTATTTTCGTAAAATTTGTTTTATTAAATATAAATGAAATTTACTAAAAGATAAGTTTCTTCCAGTTACACAGTTATATAAAATAAATGTATTATACACAGCTAAATCAAATAAATGAAAGAAAAATTTCTTGTACCATTCTAAACCTTTTCTGGTATAATTCAGAGTATATAAAATCTGGTCAACTTTGTCAACCGCTCTCATTGTTTTATTGTAATCAATTATACATTGTGGTTTGATTATTTTTTCTTTTGTTTGGTAATGTATCTTGTTTGTATCAATCATATTGGGACAATGATAGGTGGAAATCATCCACACTTCCCTTTTATCCATCCATTTCAATGCTAATACATTTTTTGTTGAACAAAATATGTATTCTCCTTCGTTTATATTTTTATTCAATTCCGGTATACCTAACTTGTTTTTTCTTACCGTTCCATATGCATTGGTTAAGTTTTTATGTAACTCTAGGAATAAACTGGGACTGCTGTACCAATTATCAGTCACAAGTGTGTGACCTTTCCCAAGATATGGTTCAAGAAGTGTCATTACTATCTGTCCGGACTTTCCTATTGATTTTGATGCTATATCTTCAGACATCATGTTTGCCCCGGAATATACAATTAAATCTTGAATATAGCCTGTCTTGTTATCACACAAGACAAAGGATTTAATCTCAAACCTGCTTCTTTTTGATGGTACACATTGTTTGAAATAACATCTTCCTTTGAACAACAACAAGCTTTCATCTATACATAATTTTTCATATGGATAAAATGCAGTTTTAAAAGATGTTTTTAATTTTTCAAGAATATGGCGTATTTTTATAATTGGATCGTAATTTTCATTATTATTGTCACAAAAATGCAGGATTTTTAATAATAATGTATATCGATCCCTTGACATTATTTCTCCAAATGATTCTGTTCTTATAAGCTTATCCTTACTCCAATATTCTGATAAAGATGTCTTATGTATTCGTGCCATTAGCATGCTAACTGCCAAAAAATTATACATTTCGGAAACAGTAGTTACATTAGAATTATATACATCGCCTCTTGTATCATTTTCATAATATTTGTTACTTTGTTCGACAATGAATTCTATAAGTTCTTCCGAAAAGAAAATTTGAAAAATATCGAGAATAGATGATTGCCTGTTTACACTTGCTTTAATTCCACTATTTTTGTCATCAAATTCGTGAATTACAGGTTGGAAATCTCCCTGTGTCCAGGAAAATGTATTTTCACGTTTCTTTTGCTTTGATGTAACTTCTGTCTTATTCTCTTCTGATTCTAATGAATCTGATGAATCTGATTCTGATTCCGTTAAAACACGACGTTTTTTAATTATACGCTTGTAAAAAGGAATAGGCATTTCAAAATCACTTGTTTCCTCAGAATCAGAACATGAATCACTTGTGTCATGTTTGCATGTATTTTTTCTGACCATTTCATTATCCCAATTTTTCATTTTAAAGATATAAAAAAGAATAACTGTAAAAAAAAAACATATTTAAATAATATATGACTAATGGAATATGTAATTGTTAGCATTCACTTACATCTAGTTCAAATGAGATTTGCTGGAATTATAGAAGATAAAATTTTCTAGACGCCTATAGGCGCCTCTCGTGTCATCGGATCAAAGTACAGACGCCTACCGTATCATAAGAGTAATTGTTTAAAGCGCATTTAAGCGCCAACAGTAATTAAAGGGTTGTAACGGCCTACGCATCCTCACCAGTTCCGAACACTTGACTACCACAAACCGCAAGTGGATGTAAGCTTATTGTTAGCACCGGATCCAAACGATAACCGATGTTAAGCATACAATGTGCGGGTGGAACACCGCTGGGATGGGTAACCGCCCAGCCTTAATTAGTTCATAACAATAACAAGCATCTGTGATACGGGGTCATCGGTCCCACTGATGAGTGCAGACAGCGACTCGGACAACGCAACTCTCTCCACCTTTCTCCCTACCTTTCCCTATCCTTCCTTTCCTAAACTCATCCATATTTAACATCATTAGACATGGAAACGGTACCTATCCTAAAGCTGATCCACACGCTACGTGCGCTTAACCTGGTGATCGCCATCGATCCGTAGGTGCGCTGTATTCACTTGCGATTGGTGATTTTTATATCTTTGTATGATGTACTATAGCCGCTACATTTAAATTATTCTAAAATATTTATAATAAAAATACTAGTCACCAGTGATTACTATAGCAATCAATGCGTTAAATATTGATAGTAAATAGACCTTAATAATATTAAGATTAAGAATATGAGACACAAAATAAATTATTAGATCGTTGTAAACGAAATGACTGAATTCTTTATAAAACTTTTAATTTCCACTTAGTTTATACCTTTCTTGAAAATAATATTAATCAATATTAATTCATTTATAATAGTAAAAATATAATGAAAATAACATTAATTCATTATATTCAATACATTTTAACTATTGTGAAACAAATTTATAATTATTACAATTAAAATCTTTAGTTGATCGTTGTTCATCAATGGCAGATTCTTTTTTCTCTTAAAGCAATTCTTTAGAATCTTTCAATATTAGTATTATCATCAGCTTTTACTGTATTAGAGCAATCTACGAAGGTTCCTAAAAAATGTATTTAAATTCAGTACTGGTCCATAGATCATTTCGGTGCATAATTTGTTTTTTTGTAATAAAATAATCGTTCAAACAAAAATTATATTGTTTAGTTGGTTTTAACCTTGCTGCATTCTTTCATTTACGTTTTTCAAAAATTGAAAAATATTCCAACATGGAAAAATTCTTGTTGGTATTAATTTGACGTTAAACATTTGTTTAAAATATTATAAATCCTTTTTGTTTGCTAAACTGAATATAAAATTGATATATAAAAATTCAAGGGTTAAGTTTTAAATAGACTAGTAATAAATATTATTTTCGGTTATATTCTAAATAATTTTACACGACTGTGAAAATCGGACGTTTCATATGTAACACTTTAATAGTACGATGTAATGCTGAAAAAGGAAAAAACAAGAAAAGAAGAAACATGGTTGTGGACTTTTTAATATCATTAAAATAATATTATTATTATTTTATTTGTAATTATTGAAATAAGAAAATCATATGTAAGCATTTTTGAAACTATAGTCTATGGCTCTACAAAAACATTAGAATTGATTAAAATTTTGATTTAAAACAAAAAGGTTTCGATTAAAATTTTTTAAAAGCATTACTTGAATTAATTTTTTTATTAAATATGTTTTATAATATGTTTTATAAGTAATTAAGTAAATATGTTTTATAAGTAATTAAGTAATTAAATTTTATACTTAATATAACAATTACAAAGCAAAATTGTTCATTTGTAATTATTTTAATATATTAAAATCATTTTTTTTTTACTTTATAGTTTGTGTTCTGTAATAATTTTACGATATTGTAAAGTACCACATTTTATTAATTATGCAGTATATAAATAATTATAAAATTGAAATAAAATTTAAGATTCATTTTACATTATACAAAATCTATTTTGGATTGTTAGATCAGAAGCTTTAAAAAGTATCATTTTGAAGTTATTAGGTAAAGCTATATTATGGTTAATACAGAAATGAGCCTAAACCGTAGATAATGTTAAAGTTGTAGATAAGTTGACAATAGTTGTAAGGAAAATTGGCAATAGTAATGATTAAAGTTAGTAAAAACTTAAATATATATGAAGGAAATTCTAAAGCAGCAACAGATACTGATAAAACATTTTTTGAACAGAAAATATAAAAATCAGAAGGATTAGAAATATGATCAGGACAAAGAAAAAAGAATAATAACAGAAAGAGAAAAAGAAACTAATATAGTATCATTAATTATCACAGATAAGCCAAATTTTAGTGCAGCCATGCAAGAAACATGAAACAGATAACTTGAATAATACAAAATTACATAGTATATATTTAAATACTTCTTTGTATGTAACATATAAAAACTCTCTTCTCACTATAGTTAGGTGAAAGAAATGCTTTGATATTCAATCAAGCTGCAATTCAAAAAATGTTTAGAGATAAACTACCAGGTGATTTTTACGATCTAACAATTGACTGTGCAAAAATATCATTAGAGTTGTTAAACATTATAGAAAAGAACTAGAAGAAGCATCACTTTTAACAAATGTTCGACAATCCAGTAAAGAAGAGCGAATATCAGAATATCAATTAAACAAATATCAATAATTCATATACAATTTTCAGATCAAACTATTCTTCAAGGTTTATTTCAACCAATCGAAACTACACAAGGAGTGAAAGATTTTGTAAAATGTTATTTGAACGATGCAAATGACTTCATAATCTGTAAGTAAAAATATTAAGAAAAAAATTTATAAAAATAATTAATTATTTTAATAATCAATTATCAGTGGGATAGTATGAATATATTTTTAAAATACAATATTTCTATGTTCATATTTCCATTAAGTATTTCTTTCTCTTTATTGAAAAGATTAAAATTCAATGTAATACCACGCACATTAGCGATCTACGTTTAAATTCTGAACATACACTACCGGCCAAAAATTTGGAATTACTACGAGTTTTAAGGAAAACAGGATATATTAAAGAAAAGTTACACATTTTTATAGGAACTGAAGATACTTTATTTATCAAAACGTTTTAGTAAATAACACTTTTTGCATTTTCTTTCATTTTTTTCATAAAGAAATACTTTTCTTAAATAAGATACTTTTCTTAAATCGCCCTTTCATCGAAAAAGCTGTTTCTAATGACTGCCTGGTATTCTAGGCATCTTGGCAATGAGTTTTTTAATTGTTTCTAATTTTATATTCTTCCACGCCTCTTGTAGTATTTGCCAAAAGTGTTCCTTCGATGTTGGGCAGTGGAATCGGATATTCCTATCGAACTCTTCCCATAAAAGTTTAATTGGGTTCAAATCTGGTGACTGTGATGGCCATCTCATGTTCTTCAGAACCCGCTCTGTTTTTTTTTTTTTTTTTTTGCAAAAAAAACCGTACTCTTTATACAATTTATATGAATGCTTAGGGTCGTTATCCTGCTGCATAATAAAATTTCTACCTATTAAATGGCAACCTGATAGTACGGCATGTTGTTCAAGTATATGCTTATAGTCCTTCTTTCTCATTGTATTCTCTACTTTTATCAGTTCTCCTACTCCAACGGTCAAAAAACATCCCCACACCATAACTGAGCCTCCACCATGTTGACAGTCGGTACAATATATTCTGCCAACATTTTTTGTCCTACAGATCGACGGACAAATATTTTTTGGTGCGACTCAAATACTTCAAACTTGGATTCGTCAGTCTAAAGGACTCTGCTCTAGTCCTCAAATGTCCAATTTTCGTGACTTTTTGCCCAATCCAATCGCATTTTGCAATTTTTTGATGAAAGCAATGGTTTCCTGACAGCTATGCAGTTGTTTAAACCACCAGCTCTTAGTCGTCTTTTCACTGTGGTCAGAGATACTGGAGTCGATCTACTATGATTAAGATCTGCACGAATTTGTGAGGCCGTTAGCCGTCTGTTCTGTTTGCAAATAATCTCTATTCTAATATCTTCAGCCTTCGACGTTATCCTGGGTGTTCTTGATCGTGGTTTGTCTTTTAAACAGCCAGAGCTCTCAAATCGTTTTACTATACTCTGAACTTCCTTGTATGATATTTTCAATTTGCTTGCAATATTCCGCAAGGAATAATCTTCTTTTCTAAGTGTGATAATAGCATTTCTAGTTTCTACACTAATCTGTATCGTTTTTGCCATTTTTAAATATTGGAATACAATTTTAACTGCTGATCTCAGTTGAGTGCCTTCGTGAACGAGAATGACAACAATTTTTTTTTTCCTTGAGTTATTCTTGCTGCAGTTCCTGCGGTGACGTGTCCCTATAACCTGCGTTTAAATTGAAGAATTAAAGAGTTAGTTTGTGTGATGCATGTGTGTGTGGGTTGCAGGAAAACAGTTTCAAAAAACCTGCTGTGCTTGATATAGAGCTGTGATCTTGATATAGAGCTGTGATCTTGATATAGAGTATTATTGTGTAATTTATCTGTTTGTTAATGCATGCTTCGGAAGTTTTGTCCTAATTTTGAGTGGAATGTTTGTAGTTTCCTGTGCTTCTGATGAGTGGATTTGGGTGATTAAAGTTGTACGCCTTGATGAGAGTTCCGTATGAATTCTTTAATGGTTGATATGTTTGCTATATGGTGTAAAGTTTTAATAGGGATATCGTAGGGTTTGTTTAAAATAATACGCAAGAACTTATTTTGCATCCTTTGAATTTTGTTTATGTGTGTGTTGGCGGTGCCCAAATTTGGTATCCGTAAGTTAATAATTGGCCTAACGCATATTTTATATAGATTGAGCTTAATATTTGTTTTTAATCTGCTATTTTTTGATATAAGGGAGATAAATTTGTGCAGGGCTGGATATGCTAAATTAGTTCGTTTATTTGTAGCAGCTGCCCATGTGATCTTTGAGTCAAGGATGACTCTGAGGTATTTAGTGGGGAGAGACCAAGGAATATTTTGGTCTGCAATTTTGATAGTCGTGAGTGTCAGGTTTTTTTTAGTGGTGAATAAGATAGCTTATGTATTTGTGGGGTTTATTTTTAATTTCCAATCTATGAAATATTTTTGTAGTAAATCTAAGTTATTTTAGATGTAGATTGTGGCTTGCGTTGGACTTCAGGGTGAAGCGTAAATTGCTGTGTCGTCGGCAAATATGGCTGTGTGTGTGTTTGTTGTTTTCGGGAGATCATTTATATAAAGTATGAAGAGTAGCGGTCTTAGGATGGATCCTTGTGGTACCTCAGCTACGACTTCTTTGTACGTGGATTTTGTTCCATTTATGGAAACGTAGAATTTCCTATTTTTTAAATAGTTACTGATGATATTAATTAAAATCATAGGAAGTTTTATATCATGGAGTTCAGTTATTACGGCTTTGTGCCAAACGGAATCGAAAGCTTTATTTAAATCTAGAAGTATGAGTTGTGTTGTACGATTTTTGTTTTTCTCTATGATGATGTGTTCGGTGATTCGCTGCAACTGTTGTATTGATGAGTGGTTTGGACGAAAGCCGAATTAATGTGGGATTATTAAGTCTATTTTTTGATATGCTCTTGAATTTGGTACTGGATAATTTTTTTCTAGGATTTTGCCGAGGATGTCTAATAGGCTGAGCGATGATAGGCTGATTCTATAACTTGATATATTAGCAGTGAATTTCCCTGGTTCTGGAATAGGAATAACTTTGGCTATTTTCCAAGCTGTTGGAAAATAGAAAATTTTAAGGCAAGCTTTGTAAATATAATATAACTGGACTAATAGGTTTATTTTCGAGTTTAGTGGTTGTTATATTGTCAGTTCCTGGTATTTTATTATTTGGGAGATGATTGATTATGTATTTAACTATTTTAAGGGAGCAGAATGGTTGTGTAGCTGAAAGTGGATAGGTTGATTGTACATGGGTTAATTTGTGTTCAATATCTTGTTCTATTGGAAAGTGTTGGTTATACTCCGTGACAAAAATATAGCACACTGTATAAATATAAGATTTTTTAATTTTTGAAACAATATATTGCATTGCTTTTGATGTTCGTAGTGTCTCATAATAATAACAAATTATATAAGTATATTTTAAAATATTTATTACGAAAAGAATAAATTTTATTTTACAATATTGAAAAATAATGAAAAATCGGTACGTCAAAAAGATAGCACATTTCTCTTAAACGACTTATTATCTATAGAAATATATTTTAATATTTTGTTGCTTCACTTTTTGCTTGTATTACTGCTAATAAACGGTTTGGTAAGGATTTAAATAATTTTTTAACAAATTTTTGGCTTAAAGATCTCCAGTTTTGCTCGATGCAATTTTTTAATTCCTGAACGGTCTTCCCTTAGCATATACTGATAATTGTGCCCAACAATTCTCAATGATATTCAAATCTGATGATCTGGCGGGCCATTGTAAAATTTGAATATTTTTCTGTGTAAAGTACTGTTTCACAATCCTTGCCGTATGAACACTTGAATTATCTTGTTGAAAAATAAAATTTGTGCCCGCAATTTTTATTGCATGTTTTTTCAACTGTTCATCTATTAAAGTAATCTAGGAATATAATATAAATAATATTTATTTAATGAAAATGATCTCTATAATCAATAAATAGGCTATCTGTTATATTTAAATATAACTAAAATTATAACTACTGATTAATTATAATAATCGATAACCGATACTACAGTAATATAATTTGAACTTTTCATTTTTCCACTTATAAACTTAATTTCTGTGTTTCCATAATATCCAATTCCAACCCACACCATTACTCTTCCACCACCTGCTTGTCAATGACTTAAAATCTGTGGTTCTTTACGCAAATCATGAAAATAAGATCGATATCCATCCAGTTCATCTAATGTAAATCTCTTTTCATCACTGAAAATTACTTTTCGCCATTTTTTTCATCCAGTGGATAAATTTTTCAGCAAATTGTAAGCGTGCTTCTTTATGCTGCTTCGGTAGTTTCTTTTGCGTTGTATATACTTACATTCTTTTATAATACGTTATGTATTTTAGTATTTACGCCAGCTTCTGCTGCAATTTTTCTTGCAGTACTCGCAGAATTTGGCCCAATTCTATAAATTGCACGTCGCTGACGATCACAGATCACTTTTGGAAATCTTGTGCTTTTCTTTTTCCCATATTTTTCTTCGTTTCTTAAAAGATTATATATTACTTTGCGACTGCGATTTAAAATTTTTGCAATTTTTGCAATAGATCTTTCCTTACGTAAATTTTGAATTATTGCTATTTCACAGTCATTTAACCCTCCGACTACTGAATCTCAACATCATATTTAAATTCTGAACATGAATGTTACTGCATAATGATGAAAAAAAAGCGTTAGAAAAAATGCTAAATATTCACAAGTTACGTATGTGTATGATCTCTCATATTTTTAACATTCAGTGTATTCATCGTATTCAGTGCTAAATATAAGAACGCTGATTGTTCGAAACTGTCATATGTAAATACAAACTTGTATAGTACGTCTTGTATAATGTATCAGCGAATGAGAGAAGTGATTAGCTATCTAGGGTTTTTTATTTCTACGTACACTGCCGGCCAAACGTTTGGAATCACTTGCAGATTTCTATCAAAATCGAATATTCTTATACAATCTGCACTGATACATTGCTAGTATACTAGGTATTAACAAGAATGTACAAATTTTAAGATATTTAACTGTATTGTATTGAAAATACTCTTATATAGATTATAATCCCAATTTAAAGTAACGTTAAACGTGAATCTTCCTACCACGTAAAATGACAATCTGTTTTCGCTACCTGATAGGGCTACCTGATTCTTTTGTTTATCCAATGAGAGTTTAATATTAGAATATTAGATGCCGATTGGTTGATGCTGACACTGAGAAAAAGTATAAAAGCCACATTTGCCATACATTGTTATCATTCATGAGCATACGAGTTATATCGCATTTTGACAGAGTTATATGAGTATAGATTTTTAAGAGTAATTTCAGTAGTTCAACAAACTGAGTGATAGACAGCACAGTATTAACGACCGCTAGCATTCGAGAAAAATCAAACAGTAGATATTTTCGGAGCAAACAACGCTCAAGGGGCAAAGCTCCAAGGATAATCACGGTCTCAAATTGGATGATCAAACCAAACAGCTGAAAGTATCATCCCTAGAAAACCATCCAGTTCAGGAAAACCTGGACACGAACGAAGCAACCACAAGTCAGGCCAGCTTAATTGCGGATAAATCCACATTATGGACCACAACAGGAAAAAGAAAACTAAAACAGGAAAAAGATCATAGCCACTCGTAGACGGTCAACATCGCCCCTCGATTCATCTCCGGTTACCAAGATCAATCAGAATCGAAGGTATGGATACTATAAATCCAGATATTCACACAAAAAATAGGTTCAGTATATTTGCTGAAAGTCTAATAACAGAACCAGATAACGAAAAGATAAACATCAAACCCTTACGGGAAACACTACAACACACGGAAACACTACATCTAACTCCAAACCACCAAACGTCAAAGCCTCAAACACAAAACCTCCACTAATATACATACATGGCACCATACGACATAATCAATATACATAACATCGACCATATTAAGCTATCTTAAAAAAGAAATTCAATAATGCTTATCAAGTTAAATTTGTCTCAGACAAATTGAAAATAATGTTTATAAATTTGAACGATTTTAATAATTTTAAATTTATATGCAAAAAAGAAAACATTGAATTCCATACTTATACAGTAAACTCTGAAAAAAACAACACAGTAGTTGTTACGGCTGGCTCGGCGTGTTGAACGTTAGTTGCTGTCCGCTTCGCTCGTCGCTCTCTCGTCGTGCCTGTTACAGCCTCCGGAGAGATATTTTAATGAATGAAGACGTGATGTAGAATAAATACGTTTATTCTCAACAAATACAATGACTGAATTGAGTGTAAATGAAG